>NC_037686.1:32911244-33080755 GCF_003255815.1 Theropithecus gelada | reverse complement strand
GAGTCTTGCTCTGTCGCCCAGGCTGGAGTGCAGTGGCCGGATCTCAGCTCACTGCAAGCTCCGCCTCCCGGGTTCACGCCATTCTCCTGCCTCAGCCTCCCGAGTAGCTGGGACTACAGGCGCCCGCCGCCTCGCCCGGCTAGTTTTTTGTATTTTTTAGTAGAGACGGGGTTTCACTGTGTTAGCCAGGATGGTCTCGATCTCCTGACCTCGTGATCCGCCCGTCTCGGCCTCCCAAAGTGCTGGGATTACAGGCTTGAGCCACCGCGCCCGGCCTGTTTCTTATTTCTAATCTCTATGAGGAATAGATTCTTAAAGTAAGATATGATTTTAGGGTGAACACCAAATCCAGTAGGCTGTCAGAATGGGATGGCTTCATTGTAAACGTCTCCCTGACATTACTAAAAGAGTCTTTTATTTTCAGAACTCAAACAGTTTTAAGGGCATGCCTAATAGGGTTTCTAATATTCCTAATATTGTGCCTTATAGTTAAGTAACAGGTTTTCTAATAATTGCAAAGGCGTTTTCTCACAGTGGCCTCACTGGAGCCCAAAGTTTAGAAGAGTATATCTTGAACAGATTGGCAATGAATAGATTTTATCTAATGTACTGGATTATAATTCATCTGTCGGAACTCGACCAATATTTTATTAATTATACTAGCATGAAATAAAAGGTACATACAAAATACAAAATAAAATGAGGCTTTAGGGCTCTTAATTTACAACATCAGAAGTTTAAGAAAACTACTCAGCTGCAAACATGGGGTTTCTGATAGGAAACAAAGGGATCATTCAGAGTACAGAGCCAAGAGCCATGGAAAATCATTCCCAAACGCAAGGCTGAACAATAATTAATGAACTGATGATATGTGCTTAGTTAGGTTTTAGAAATGCTATGAACCAGTGACTTCTATGTGTTTAATTCTTCTCTTTTTAAATGGGACAGTCTATTGCTGTCATCCTATCTCCCATTATATTTTGTGCATGTAGGGTCAAATAACTTCTCTGTTGCATCACAGGATGTGAAGAACAGCCACTATGCTGCAGGAAAGCTCCAGCAGCCTCATGGAGAGAATTATTTGTAGAGAAACAAAGGCCCCAGCCTAGCTCTCAGCTGACAGCCATCACCCACTTTTCAAACATCTGTGAACCATCTGTAAGTGGATACTTCTGCTTAAACTGCCTCAGCTGATGCCATGTGAACCCAAGATGAACCATCCTCATTGAGCCCTGCCCAAACTGATGATTCAATAAACAAAGTATTGGCATCATCTTACACCACTGAGTTTGTCATGTAAGAATAGGTATCTTGCAGTCTCATGAGGTAGAGAACAAAATGAACCTACCCTCTCCAAGATTTGTTTCCTTGCAGAAGCAGGAACAAAGAAGGCCATAAAAGCAAACAAAACTCCTCACAGGCAACACAAACACAATTCAGGAAGTAAGATAAATGAGGCATTCATATCAATGTAAATTGCATGATTGTTACATAAGCACATACAATATTATAGCTATAAGCATCAGTAAGATGATTCAGAAGTTTCATAATGTTATTTTTGAAAAGGCAAGGCATTATTACGGCAAAGTGGAAACTTTAGGTTGCTGTCTGATCTTCCTGAAGATCTGATTATCTACAGACAACATTCCATTGCTACTGGGTGCAACAGAAGTAGACATGACTTGAATTGAGAATAAAGAGTGCTTACCAGAATAGAGAGAGAAAAACAAAACACTGCATTGTCAAGAAGGAAAGGTATCATAAGCAATCCTGGTGCCAAAAAGTCTTTGGTTGCAGGTAGAAAAGATAACTTTTGACTTGAGAAATACTGTTTACTTGGACAGATGACAAGAAATTATTTAGGAGCAGGGATTAAATAAAAACAGCTAGGAAATAAGATGGAGGCCCTTGAAATTTGTGAAAAATAAGAGTGGATTGGATCTGTACCCTTGAATAGTTATAAATATATCATATCTGGAAGTTTAGAATAGACGTATTTTATACATGATATATCTCCTGATACTATTTTCTTTATGAGTATGTCATTTTGAAGATTCTGAAAATAGAATAAAACAAAGAATTACAAATTTATATTCATTAAAAATGCTAAATCTTTAAAAGCTTCTTATTGGCAATTATAATGGCTTAGTTTCAGAGAGGATTGCAGGGCTCTTCATAGTCATACTCTCCCAGGGCTGCAAAAGTGCCTTGAACTCTTTCTAATACCAACATTCACTTTTTGGGGAGAAGCTAGATCTTATTTTATGACATAATCTGAAGTACATTCAATGGGAGTTATGATGAATTATACCTTTAACTCAACATAACTTTAAGGAGTTATATCTTAAAGTATGTTGAGGAACATATTTAATTAGGAAAAACATTTAAATACAATCAAAGTCAGTCAGGAAAGTAAATGTAAACACAAACGATACACCCGCACTGTGGCAATAGTCACTTTGAATTCACTTTGGGCTCTTTTAGGAATAACAGGCCGTTGAAATAGCCTCTCACCACTATTCTTGTTGAGTCTATTTTTATGAATAGATGAAATGAAAAAGCCCTCAGTTAAATTTAGAACATGTGATTTTATTACTGAAAATAAAATAAATTAGATTTCCATTTATGAAACTACTCAAGGGTCTATATTTAAATCAACTAAAGAAATCTAGATGTTATATATTTATGAATTAACAAAACTCATTACATATATTAACAGAAGAGCGATGGTTTGTAAGTTCAAAGGAAAAGATTGTCTTCTATACCATTATCATACTCATATGCGCCATTCACCCCAATTGAGTGCACACTGTCTCAAATACTTCCACATTTCTTCCCCAGTAGCTGTGTTACACCTGGAATTCTTTCATCATTGCTCTCTATGTCCTTAGGTTACACCGAGATTTTTATTATTAGTAGTATACTTTAAGTTCTAGGGTACATGTGCACATCGTGCAGGTTTGTTACATATGTATACATGTGCCATGTTGGTGTGCTGCACCCATTAACTCGTCATTTATATTAGGTATATCTCCTAATGCTATCCCTCCTCCCTCCCCGCTCCCCACAATAGGCCCCGGTGTGTGATGTTCCCCTTCCTGTGTCCAAGTGATCTCATTGTTCAATTCCCACCTATGAGTGAGAAGGTTGCCTGTTCACTCTGATGGTAGTTTCTTTTGCTGTGCAGAAGCTCTTTAGTTTAATTAGATCCCATTTGTCAATTTTGGCTTTTGTTGCCGTTGTTTTTGATGTTTTAGACATGAAGTCCTTGCCCATGCCTATGTCCTGAATGGTATTGCCTAGGTTTTCTTCCAGGGTCTTTATGGTTTTAAGTCTAACATTTAAGTCTCTAATCCATGTTGAATTAATTTTTGTATAAGGAGTAAGGAAAGGATCCAGTTTCAGCTTTCTACTTATGGCTAGCCAATTTTCCCAGTACCATTTATTAAATAGGGAATCCTTTCCCCATTTCTTGTTTTTGTCAGGTTTGTCAAAGATTAGATGGCTGTAGATGTGTGGTATTATTTCTGAGGGCTCTGTTCTGTTCCATTGGTCTATATCTCTGTTTTGGTACCAGTACCATGCTGTTTTGGTTACTGTAGCCTTGTAGCATAGTTTGAAGTCAGGTAGCATGATGCCTCCAGCTTTGTTCTTTTGGCTTAGGATTCTCTTGGCGATGCAGGGTCTTTTTTGGTTCCATATGAACTTTAAAGCAGTTTTTTCCAATTCTGTGAAGAAAGTCATTGGTAGCTTAATGGGGATAGCATACACCCAGATTTCAGACTCAGCTAGTGTTACTCAGACTCTGAATGACCTCTTCTGGCCACTCATTCTTACAGGATTCTTCTTCTCCTCTAAAAACCTAGAACACTATTCTCATATTATACATGTGTCATTATTATTCACTAACATATATTTATTTGATGGTTCTATGCATCATTTTTCCAAATGTATACAAGGAACACATATTTCTGAAATGACTAAATTACCATTGAATAAAAATGGACCATATTTAATCAATCAGGAAATATTTATTGAAAATCTACTCGATGAAATTGGCAAGTAGAACATTTTTCTTGCCATAATTCTCACCTATATCAATTACTATATGATTCCTTAGTAGTGTAAAGAGTTCCTTTTCTTCATAGTCTAAGACATCCTGAGCATAGTCCTTTCCTCTGAAGATCATCAGTTTGGAAAGATACGAATATTATTTTATTGGTGGTTTAATTTCTCTTTCTTTGATAATAGTAAGAGTGACCATTTTTAATGTATTTTTCACTATTCTCCATTCCGCCACACAGGCATTCCATCTTATGATTACAGGAGAAAGAAAAAAAAAAACCCTTCTCCTTTTCTTGCCTTTGCCTATACTCTAGGTTTTCACTAGATCTGCTGCGACACCTGCTCCCCTAAGACTCACTACCCCCAAAGATTGCAAGTTTCCCACATTTCTCTAAAATCTCATCAACTTTCATTGTCTCCTGGGCCCTCTTTGGCTGATGTGTATATTGAGGATTTTACCAGCACTAGGAGAATAAGATTGCCTTAAAGTCAAATGAATGTGCAAAATTTCCTATAGGCAAAAATTCAAGTCAGTAGTAGGTAACTAAACAATACTCTTTAATATATGGGTGGGCAGCAAAATCAATCTGTTAGAAAAAGAAACAAGTCATAGTTTGGACATTTAAAAACTAGCTTAGAATTTTAACTTAGCATTAGTGGGTTTTGATTCTGAGCTCCCTCTTTGCTAAACAGTGACCATGTTAATACCTGCTCAATTATTCTTACAGGGTTCTTTGTAAGAATCCATTGAGAAAGTATATGTGAGGTTAATGTTGCAGAGTCCAAAAATTTAAAAATATATTGTACATGATAAATGTTTAAGTATTAAATGATTAAAGTAAAATCAAAGAAGTGTAAATTGGAAGGAAGAGTGACATAAAATCTTTACTTTGGCTTTTATCTTTTCTAAGTTGAGAAGAAGACACAAAAATAAAAAAAAAAATATCAGCAGCTTTAACTATGAACTTGTTTACTCTTGGTTGTTCCAGTGAAACACAACTTTCTTTAATAGCTCTCAGTGGGAACTGGGAACATGCAATGGGGTATTTGATACTTTTTAATGATAGTTATATCACTTATGATTTTTAACATCCTACACCAAGGTTGTTAGTTTCATTTCAGAACCATAAATGAGGACATGATATCTTGTGTTCTTGGCAGAGCTGGGTACTGATGTCTTCAGTTGCTGTTCTCTGGAAGTGAGCCTAAAGGGCATCCACGGAGCAGAATTATCTCAGTAAAGTGTATTGCCATTTAGTCTTCAGGGATCAAGAGAAGGTGTGCCATTCCTCTGTTCTTTTCTCTAGAGTCTGAACTAACATTATCATTCAGGGAATAGATTTACCAATTAGGCCTGAACACAAAATGCTATTTGCATAAAGCAAATCTTCAATTGCTCTTTTGGGGGGACATGTGGACTTGTGCTATTTTCTATTGCATCTCTAATGTGATGCTACTTAGTAGCAGCCTCCAGGAGGAGGACATGCTGGGGAGGGTTGGAATTGCCCAGTTTGGTAAGGAAGGTAATTCAAAGACACATCAGGAAATCCTGGCTTCTCACTGGATGCGTGTTTTATCAGTTATCTCTGCTCTAAAACTAAAGTAAGGAAAAGACAGTTACAATGGGGGGAGGGTTCTAAAAAAGTCAGTCTCTTTAAGAAATTAATGTACTGGCATCTGCTGCATGTTGCCTAGGGAAAACGATATAATGCAAAAAGACCACAGAATGGATACTTACCAAAGAAGGCATTGGAAAAAATGTACCCAGGATAGAATCAACCTTAATCATTGCTTTTCAACATTTTTCATAAGAAAAACTGTTTCCTCAAGTTTCAAAAAAAAAATGGAGCAAAAGAAATCAAACAGGAATGAGGTAAAGTATTTCAGGGTTTATACTAAATAAGGCTGTGGTAAAAGTCAAAGTGGCTAGCAAAAGGCAGAATCACTTAAATTCCAGGAAAGAAATATTTGGTGCCTGGATAGAAAATTCTCTTCTTCACCTGGCAGGCAACGACTCCGTGTACTGCTTGATTGTGTTAGGAAGTGACTGGGTAAAAAACATAATGAATCAAATTAGCAAGAAAAACCTAAACATGGGACTCATCACTGCTCCAGCCCAGGAGAGCATTACCTCTACAAGAAAATTCTGTCTCCTGAGGCTTTCAAAGTGAAAATACTGAGCTGTTTTAACAGGACTCTGCTCCTTTTGGGCCAGACAGTGCCAACCATTAGACTTGGTTTCACATTGAAATATGGGGGAAAGACAGTCTTTCCCCACTATCTAATATCTGGTCACCTGGATTATGAAGCAACATAATTTATGTACCTCTAATAAAGATTACACTTTCGATTTCCATCTGCAGACACTTTCTATATAGGAAAAATAAATAAATTCTAGGACAAAACTGGGAACAGATTCCTCTTTACAGGCAGGTTGTTCTAATGAGGGAGAGAAGGCATACACCAGTGGGTCAATGCAGCAAAACAAACAAGTCGATGTCTTTATCCATTGGAGGGCTCAGCAGAACACCTGGCTCCGTAAATTTCAGCAAAATTTTTCCTGTTTTAATTAATGTTTGAATGAAATTCAGAGATAACTACTATCTTCAAATTTCATGTAACTTGGCACCTGCAATATTGAATTATTTTTCTTACCAATTTCCTTTTTTTTTCTAAATTTACTGATAAAATGTAAAAGAATATTGTGTGTGTTTCAAAGTCAGAAAGTTGGGAATTAAAGAAGTTTCCAATTTTTTGTTGACTGTTAGAAGAAATTAGTTTATATGGAATATTAAGTGTTGGTATGCTAGAGCCAACTCTTACCAGCTGGCGAGGACTGATTGTGCACAACTCTTCCAGCTCTGCAACATGATGTTACTTTGGTAGCTTGAAATCAGCCAAAGAGAGAGTACTTACACCACAGGAATTGGCAAATAATATAAGTTAGAGCTTTTCCAGTCATTAAATGTTTACCAGCATTTAACTGATGATAGGAGATGGCAAGTAGAAGGAATCAGATATACGAATTTCTAAAAGCTGATGGAAAGACAATGCAGGCTAAGCAACCTGAATAATATTCAATATAGAAAATTCTATTATCCTTCAAACCTCAAAAATTCAATTAATTAATTTAATTTAATCAGGTCAAACAGTGGACAACTACACAGTTATAAGAAAAAACTACATATCTTTATATTGCATTATATATCATTATATAGTAGTTTTCAAAGCACAGTAAACAATATATTAATTGCTGCATAGTAGCACTTGTAGAGTGCTACTATAGAGTTACTATTATCCATATTTTATAGATGAGGAAACTAAAGGTCATTAAGGTTAAATGTTGCCTATGGTTATATAGCTAGTGTATGCCAAAAACAAGAATAGCAGTTTTCAGTTGATTTTCCTGCTATTGATTGCGGGAGAAAGAGTTGTATATAATGACCCAAATGTTTTCCTAGAAGGCAGCTATTATCATTCAATATTATTCTTGGCTCATTTTATTTTCTTAGGTATTTCTGAGAAGATAAGCCACAGCCCCAAGCTCATTCCTCTTCTACTACACATGCTCAGCTTCATTGAGGTTCCGCACTGGTTGTCCACCAGATGTTCAATGTTATCTCCCCACTGAAGGTTGTGACAAAACCCCAGAGAGTAAAATGACAGCAATCTGTCAACCAGTCATCATTATACTTTTTTTTCATTTTCCATTATTCTCCACCTTATGTCACTGTTTTTAGTGTGTAAATTGCTCATTGTTTATTTCTGCTCATTTCTTCCATCAGTATTTTTAATTTTAATGACATTTAACTGCTGAGTATATTTAGAACAAAACTATACTTTTCTTCATTGAAGAGAGAGATAACAAGGAGGTATCCAATACTCTGAGAAATGCAGAGGTACAGGGTGTTTTGCTACTAACATGGGACATGTGATAAATACCCTGATTCACATTTTAATGCCATCAGATCTTTTTATGAAAATTGTGATATCCTGGTTACTTATCCACTAAAAGTTTCACCATGTAATTGAAAAAGGTTAATTTGAATCATCCCGCAAGAGACCAGAATTTGGGTTGGTTGAGTCCTTAGAAGTGTAAACTGTTATACTGTTAAACACATTTTTTGTTATCTTCTCCTACATGATTTCTGTCTCTAAATCTAATACAATAAATCAGCAAATTTTACTAACCAAAATTAAATGCTACCCTCTATGATAAGTGCAGGGTACATAGAGGGTAGATAAATGCTACCCTCTATGACAAGTATGACCAACAAAGGTCCTACCCTCAAGGACTTTATGGCTATGTCCTAAAAATATTATTTAAAAACTATTTATAATAAAATACAACAGTGACATCAGAGAAAGAAAGAAAATGACTATGGGATAACTGAAGAGAGAATAATTAATTTTTAGTAACAACTTCAAAAGTCTTCACAGAACTAATGATATTATATCTGAACATAGAGTTTTGAAGGCAATTTTTCTATATACATGAATTAAGAAGGGTGCTCTGTGTATTAAATAATATATGGCTAAAAGTCATAGTGGGAATGAATGTTGTTCTGCTGAAATATTCATTCCTGTTACCTGGTACAATGGCAGGAGATAAAAATTAAAATATAGTAAAATATGAACTGAGAACAACTTTGAATGTTGGGCTAACATTTCAGAAATTTATCTAATAGGTGTTGCAGGCTCCATTAGAAAATTTTAATCACTCTTGTTTATGTATGAGTCCCACAAAGGATCTGACTTTAATCTCATTTTGATTCATATTCTGAATATTAAGTGAAAACAGAAAATGTCCTTTGTTGAGTAACTCTTGAATAGAAACTTCGTTTAGTTAATTTATATCACAAATATTTTTCAATATTTCATCAAGATTCTCCTAGGGAATAAAGTCTACTAAAGGACAATATAGACAAGTTTCATGACAAGACAGACAGGACTCAGTCTTGTCTTAGCTAAAACTGTTGTGGGTGTTAACCTGGCTGTACAAAATGATTCTGGCTTAAATATTCAGGATTCAAGAAAAGGTTTGGAATAATAAAAAAGGGGATCTTTATGATTACCTACCCTATTCCACTTGGTATTTATGAACTCAGATTTTTATTACTGAGTCATAACCCTTTCATGAGTAATTTTCAAAATCTATTCCTTATTAGAGGTATTGAATATTACCAGAGTATTAGCAAATAAGTATTTTTGGATGTCTTTACTTATCAGGTCTTGTACTTATTAGTAATTTAGTTAATATAACCCTGTAAATTAGGTATAGGTCGTATTATTAACTCTATTTTCTGTTACAGAAATGCAAGGTTTTGAGTAATGAGATAAATTAGCTTCTTTTCATTGCTTATTACTGAAAGTAAATTCAAACTCAAATTTGTCTAGACTCTGAGACCAAACCCTAACACATTATGTATTTATTTGTGTTTAGTTATTTATGTAGCAGGTAGAGAGGCAAAGACAGTATCAATTGGGATGGGAGTAGGTCTTTCTATTTTTACCTGTTTTAGCCCATTTGTATTGCTAGAAAAGAATACCTGAGGCTGGGATTTTTATTTAAAAAACAAAACAAAACAAACAACAACAACCAAAAACAGACGTATTGCATTCACAGATCTACAAGCCCTGCAACTGATGTGGACTTCAGACTGCTTCCACTTACGTGAAAGACAAAGGAAAGCCACATGTGCAGAAATCACATGGCAAGAGGAGAAATGAGAGAGAGATGAGGAGGAGCAGAGGAGGGAGGTACCAGACTCTTTCTAACAGACAGGAACTAATAGGGGGAGAATTCACTCGTTACTGTGAGGTTGGCACCAACACATTCATGAGAGATCTGCTTACATGACCCAACACCTCCCATTAGGCGTTACCTCCAACATTGGAGATTAAATTACAATATGAGGTTTGGAGGGCCAAATATCCAAGCTCTAGAACTGTACAAGTACTAGTCATTAAATAATTGTTAAATTTGAACTAAAGACTTATTAATCCACCCCTAAAATGTAGAAATAATATGAAATCTGTGTAATGTAATGTTTGCTATCTTCTTCAGGAAATGACACATAATTTTTGCAAAACTAATCAAATTTATTGCATAAAGTCAAGTCTTTATCTTTTGATAAGAAAACTGTTTATGTCTGAAAATATTCATATAATCTTACTCATTTGATGAAATCAAAGCCATTCCTGTTTGATTAATACCCAAAAGTTAAACTTATTTCTGCCAATTAAGTAGAAATTGCTGCTAATTAACAACTTTTTTAAGAGCAATGATCTTGATTATATTGCACTGAAACAACTATATACACCTAAATGAACAATTATAAGAAAGGATATGGCTTCTTAGAAAACATGAAAATTTCACACGATTTCAACATAACTCTTTTGATGGTAGAAGGAAAGTGAAGTTTCACATAAATGTCTATTATTATTTTTCAAAAAAAATTGGCTATGCATGTATAAAGTCAGAACAGCTAGATAGGTGGATAGATGTTCAAAAGATGAAAACTCAGCAACTGAAGTATACAAGATAGTTTTAAGACTCTTATGAACAGATCACCTTTTTAACTAATATTTATCATATTTTATAAATATGCGACTTTTTATAAGGCATTAGCTGAAACCTTATTCATAATTCTCTTATGTCTCAGTTCCTTACAAACATCAGAGCAATTCTGCTACTGCTACTGAGGATGGGAACTTGAAATGGCATTTTGAATGTAGATGGAAATTGGGTTTGCCAAGAAATTCTTCTGCTTACCCATTCACTGCAGACAAAGATTTTGTGTGGGCATTGTAGCATTAAAAAAGGGAAGTGTAAATTTAAACCTGCTGTATTGTGATCTGTGATCATTATCAGTAAGAACACTAGATATCCTGGAAATCAAAATAAAATGTCTCCACTGGGCTCATTACCTGAGATCTTTTTGTTGACCTTTTCTTGAGTTTTCCATTATTTCCTCATCCGTGATTACATATTATATCTGTTCTCAATCAGCGGCTGACCTCTTAGAGACAAGCTAAATATGTAGAATTTTAGCAGCGACCAGAGTGTTGTCTTAAAACGACATTAAAATGAGAGCAGTAGAAGAAATCAATGGGTTCCAGCATGTGAGATGGAGACCCGACGTTGAATCTGGATTAGCTGCTAGTAGGTCTTTGGTGAATGTTGCTTCCTTTTATCCGCAGAGATATCCTTAACCATGGAAATCAGGTCATGTTAATTCCATTTCATGATCACTCCAGGAAAGGACACAATGTGTTATTCTCATTGCTGGACTCCGCAGATTCCATTGCATGCATTAACCTTCATGGTATTTGTTGAGTTATTCGACTCTTTGTATACCATGAATAATTTCATTAAACATTAAGAATTTACCCACACTGTATCTTTGTGTATTTTTAAATATTTACAATTTGTAATACTGAATAAATATGTAATAGGTGGGTCAGGGTTTCTAGGATTTAATATTGCTTAAACCTGTCATGTATTATAACCTTTTGGAGCTTATGTAATATTCAGCTCCTTAATTCAGCGTCAGAGCTGTTATCATAGGTTGATGGGAAAATAACAGCCATGTTGGGGCTCTCCAGTCACTAATAATTCCTATTTTGATTTGATTAGCATATAAATGTTCCTGGATTTATGCAGTGTCAGGGGAAAATGTATTAAAAATACTCCTCAGGGTTCTCTCTTTCTCTCATTTTAATCAGGCAAGAGAGAAAGAATCTTGTCATGCATGAAGCCTAACTTGCTTTTGTTCAAATCCTTGATTTATGGAAGTTTCCAGAAAAAAAATTTTGGTAAAAGATAACATCAAAGAAGACTTTATTTCATACTTTACGACCAGGGATCATTGATAAAATAAACTTTTTATTGAGTTTGTTTTTCCCAGAGAGTCCATAATGTGGTGAAGGAGTGGATAAAGATTCTGCTCATAGACAGAAATCAACTAAGCTCTGGCCAGACCAGCTAACAAATTGCAAAGCTTCCTCTTGGAGCAATCCTAAATAATGACAGCCCAGTTAGTCAAAGCTATAGGACTAGGTTTGCACATATTTATTTTTCTCTAATACACTGAAAAACCAAAGATATCTATTTTGCCTCTGGTACTATTAAGAGTGCTCCTCAAAAATATAACCAATACAAATATTGATATCACAAAAGCATTATTATAGTCATAAAGCTACAGCCTCCAAAAAAAAAACAAAGAAAAAAGGAGGAAAAAAAAAAAAAGCTCAGTATTCATTGTACTAGAAGAAAATAAAAATGGAAAGGAAGAGTCAATGCTTAAAGTAACCATGCTTTATTAGATTACAACAATCAAGCAGAAGCAAAATACCCCTATCCTGTGAGTGAGCAACATGGCTCTCATCACAGACTCAGCCCATAAAAGAAACCTTAAAAACAAGAACTTAACCAAAATACTTAAATTTTTAATAATATAATATAACTTAATAGACATTAAGACTCATTTATCTAGGGGTGAGTGACTAATCTATCAATAAATACACGAGATCAAAAAAATTATAATTCACATCAAAATAAAAGGCAAAAAATCAAGGATGAGGATCAAAATTAAAGTCTAGAAAGATATGCTTAGAAGAAAATGAGTTATTCAGAAGTTATGTTTAAAAAATGTTAAAGAAGTTATCTCACCCTTGTCAAGTTATATTTATATTTATCTTATCAATTTTACACTTGTATGTGCCCTTTTTGATTGCTGATTATTTTCAAAATCATCTTGATCTGAACACATTTCTAAGATCAAACTTTTAAGGCTCAATAATTTTTATCCCAAATGTTTTGTCATATTGAGTTTTACCTTCTTGACACTGTTCAGTGTACATTTTGTATACTATTCAGACAGATATTTGCTGCCTGCCCCTTTTTGCAATCATCTTCTTGATTTTTCTTCTTGCCATTTAGAGCACATGTGTTTTAAAAACCTTAGCCCTTTTTACCAAAAGAGCTACATTGTCCTCATGGGCTACTCCTACTTAATTCTTATCAGAATAATTTTAAAATGTGATCTTTTCAATTATTTAGTGTAATAATCAGAAATCTGTTCATGATAATTTTGCTAATCTTTTGAGTTTTTTAAAAAATTAAAGACATGTAAAATTGCCTACCATTTATTTGAACAATTAATGATTTGCCTTAGGTCCAACTAAAATTATATTTCTTTCCTGGATATCAGACTCTAGATATCATAATCACTTTCTCGCAAGATTTCTATAATATACATGCTGTCAACTTATCCCTCCATATTATGCATGATTAGGGTGAGGTCCCTATCATTTCTTTGTCTTTCTGGAAGACAAAATTGTCAATTAGTACACAGAGAGTCTGTCAGACTAACCAGGGTACAGTCTAAATCGAACACTAGGCAGACATTTTATAAACATTTACTACATGGATTATAAAGATGCTTATGTCATAATTTTATAATAAATAAGAAGGTGAGTCACCAGCCTGAGTGACAGAGTTCGAGAACAGCCTGGGAAATGTCTAAGACTACATCTCTATCTAAAAAAAATAAAAAATGCTTTCTGCGTTTTCCAGGATATAGGGAGCAGCCCACAATATGTGTTTAGATGTTATCTTGCAATTAGACTCGGCAGAATTTAGGCTATTTTCCTATGTATGGTTTAATTCATCTGCACAAAATTCTAATCATATTGCACATAAAATTCTGCATCCTATTTTTTTTTGTGAGACAAGGTCTTACTCTCATCAGGCTGAAGTCTACCTTCTTATTTATTAAAAAAAATTATGACATAAGCATCTTTACAATTCATGCTGAGTTTATTTTATTCACAGGAAATATCAGGAAGATTCTTGGAAAAGCTTTTTCATGATGCTAGCTGGAGATTGGAAAGAGCAGCCACCACCAACGTTCACTGGGACTTACTCCCCCATCTGTTTGAGAAACGAAAAGCCTTAAAGGTAAGTGCAAGAGCAATAAAACGTGTATATTGTAGGCACCAGTGAAAATCGGTTGCAGCTGGAAGAGAGAAACGGCAATCACCACCAAAACTGCATCCAGAGTTTTCTGGCTTACTTTTTCTTATGGAACAAAAAACCTTACTCCACAGCGGGAAGGGAATCAAAAAGGTAGCGTGTGGGCTCTTTTGGAAATACATTGCAGCTGGAGAAGGTAAGAACAGGAAAAAAAGTTATTTCCTCAGGAGAGATGAAGGAATATCTGCTAAACTCAGCAATGCATCTAGAGAAAGGGCAAGAAGACTTTTCGGGGCCAGGATGCTGAGAGCTAGGTTCACAGTGCATGCATAAAGCTCACAGTTAATCGGAATTTTAGAGGCCCACCTTCTTTCTCTGTCCCCTCCCACCACACTAACAAACACTAAGTAAAAACAATATAGAATACAATTGAGAGAGTTGCAAGGCAAGGATTCTCTCTGGGAGCCTCCTTAAAATGGAAATAATCAAAGTCAACTGGGGACACCAAAGTACAAATACAAAACAGAGTTCAATCCCAGTCTGACTTCTGACAGGTGTAAAATAACTTTCCACACTAGGGCCTAAAAGAATACTATAAACTCATATCCAAACATAAAATTATGTAACTAAGACTACTGCTTTATACAACATGTCTTTCAATCAAACATTGTGAAGCATATATTAAATGACAAGGAATAAAAGTAAAAGAAAGCAACCACCAAAACCAGATTCAAATATGACACGGATATTGGAACTATCAGAGAGAGAAATGAAAATGATTATAGTTAATATGTTAAGTTTTCTCAAAGAAAAGAGGCAGCAAGCAATATCAGATAGGTCATTCATTCAGATTTGGAAATTATAAGAAATAATCCATTGGAAACACCAGAAATAAACAGACATGTGAAATCGGTAATGGATATTAAAATAGTAATCAGTGGGCACTTACAGAGATGTGAAATAGTCACAGAAAGAGTCAGTTAACTTGAAAGTCAATAAAAATTTACCCAAACTGAAATAAAAACAGAAAAATTAGTGAAAAACTAAAAACTAACAGAACAGACCAACCAAAGCTATGGGGCAATATCAAAAGTTCTAACATCCATGTCTTGGTACACCAGAGAGAAAAGGACAGAAGATGTATTTGAAGAAATAATAGTCAATAATTTCCCAAAATTAATAGTGGACTCCAAATAGCCAATCCAAGAAGTTGACAGAACACCAAAGAGATTAAATTAAAAATAAACAAAAACTAATCACAGCCTGAGAATATCCTAATCCAACTGATGAAAATGAAAGGGAAAGAGAACATCTTAAAAATAACCAGGAGGTAAAGGGTAGAGGGGAGTCACATTATTTACAGTAGAAAGTGAAAAAGAATTACATCAGACTTCTCAACAGAAACTGTGGAAGCAAGAAAAAAATGGAGGAACAACTTTACGTCCTGAAAGAAGTAAAAAAGCCTGTCAGAAATTCTATACCCAGTGAAAATGTTCATTAAAAATTAAGAAGAAGTACTTTCTCATCAAGCAAAAACTCATTGAATCATTGCCAGTAGATTTGATCTACTGAAGATGTTAAAGAAAGTTTTTCATGCTGATGAAATATGATGTCATAAACTTGTCTAAAGAGCATCAAAAATGAATACATTTTAGGAAAAGAAAACATTTTAGTCATTTGTAAATTAATGAATAAATCATTGGAAAAGAAAATATTTTTAGTCATTTATGATTTAACTGAAAAATAACTGTTCAAAGCAGAACTTGCAACAGCAGTGTGTTTTACATAAAACAGAGATGTATAAACAATAAGAGAAAGAAGATACACTGATACATAGATTATTGCACTGTACATAGAGCAACATGATATTATTCAAGACTATAGTGAGGTTATTTAAAAATGAATATTGCAAAACTCAAATCTAGCCCCAATAAACTTTTAAAAATAAGTATAAAGAGTAAACAAGATAAAAATTAATTATAAAAGGGATCAAATATACTCAGAAGTTACAGAAAAGAGGAAAAGGGAAGCAAAGTACAAATAAAACACAGAAAATAGCCAGCAAGATTAATTATATATTAATCAACCATACAAAAATTACTTTAAATGTGAACGATGTCACGCATTAATTTAAAAAGATATATACATATATATATACATATATATGTAATGAAGAAATAAACCAAAAGAAAGCTGAAATAGATATTTGCTTAAAACAACTATTTAAGCAAAATAAACTTCAGGAAAAGGGCTATTATCAAAGATAAAGTAAAACACTACAAAATGATAAAGGAATCAAGTTATCCAAGAGGCAATAAAAATTTCAAATTTGTATAAACCTAAAAACAATACTTCAAAACACATAAGACAAAAACTGGTTTTATTTATTTATTCATCTATTTAAAAATTTTTTCAAATGTTTATATTTATAGTATACAACATGTTTTATTATTTTTTAAATTAACATAATCATACATATTTGGAGGTACAATATGTTGTCTTGTACATGTATACATTTTGCAATGATCAAATTAAAGTAACATATCTGTTACTTCAAAGGTTTATCACATTTTGTGTTGAGAATGTTCAAAATTCTCTCTTCTAGCTCTTTGAAAATATACAGTAAGTTATTGTCAACTATAGTCACTCTACAGGTCTATAGTACAGTAGAACTTATTCTTCCTATATAATTGTGATTTTATATTATTTAATCTCCTTATCCCCTCACTCTCATGCGTCCTAGCCTCTAGTAATAGTTATTCAACTTCCTATTACTATGAGATCAATTTTTTAGTTTTACACATTAGTGAGAATATGTGGTATTTACCTTTCTGTGTCTGCCTTATTTTACTTAATATAATGTCCTTTAGGCTCAATGATTCTGCTGTGAATTAAAGGATTTCTTTGCTCTTTGTAGCTGAATAGTATTTAATTGTGTATATACGCCAAAATTTCTTTTTTTTTTTTTTTTTTTTTTTGAGACAGAGTCTCGCTCTGTCGCCCAGGCTGGAGTGCAGTGGCCGGGTCTCAGCTCACTGCAAGCTCCGCCTCCCGGGTTTACGCCATTCTCCTGCCTCAGCCTCCCGAGTAGCTGGGACTACAGGCGCCTGCCACCTCGCCCGGCTAGTTTTTTGTATTTTTTTAGTAGAGACGGGGTTTCACCGTGTTAGCCAGGATGGTCTCGATCTCCTGACCTCGTGATCCGCCCGTCTCGGCCTCCCAAAGGCCAAAATTTCTTTAACCATTCATCATTTAGTTTGATTCCCTATCTTAACTATTGTGCATAGTGCTACAATAAGCATGGGGATACATGAATTTCTTTGATATAATGATTTTCTTTTCTTTTGATAAATACCCATTTGTGGGATTGCTTTGGTAATTATATTTTTAGTTTTTTAGAAATCTCTATACCATTTTCTGTAACAGCTGTAATAATTTACATTACCAAAAAGAGTGTAAAAAGGTTTTCTCAGCATCCTCACTACCATTTGTGTGTGTGTGTGTGGTTTTGATTTGCATTTCTGCAAATCAAACCCTGATGATTAGGGGTGTTCAGCACAACAATTTGTATGTCTTCTTTTGAGAGACGTCTATTCAAATAATTGCCCATTTTTCTATCGGCCTTTTTTTTTTTTTTTTTTTTTTTTTTTTACTGTTGAGTCGTTTGTGCTTCTTGCATATCCTGAATATTAATCCTGAACTAAATGAATAGTTTGCAAATATTTTCTCCCATTTTGCATGTTCCATCTTCAATCTGTGCTTGTTTCCTTTAATCTGCAAAAGCTTTTTAGTTTGATATAATTCCATTTGTCTATTTTTGCTTTTGTTGTCTGTGATTTTGAAGTCTTAACCATCAAATCTTTGCTCGTACTAATGTTCTGAAGCATTTCCCCTGTTTTCTTCCAGTAGTCTCACTGTTTCAGGTCTCACATTGAAATCTTTAATCCATTTTGAGTTTATTTTTATCTATGGTGTAAAACACGAGTCTTGTTTCTTTCTCTTGTATATGAATATCCAGTTTTTCCAACAAAATTTATTAAAGAGATGTCTTTTCTCCAATGTGTGTTGTTGGTACCTTTTAAAAAATGTAATTGACCAGAAATATGTGTACTTTTAATTTCTAAACTGCCTGTTCTATTCTGATGGCTTATTTGTTTCTTTGTATTCCAGGACCATATTGTTTTGATTACTATAGCTTTGTAGCATATTTTGGAGGTAGTGTGGTGGTTTTAGTTTTGCACTTTTTCCTAAGGATAGCTTTGGATTTTGAAAGAATTTGCAGTTTCAAATTTTAGTTGTTTTTTTTTTCTTCCTTTGAAGAATGTCATTGGTATTTTGATAGGGATTGTAATTAAATCTGTAGATTGTTTTTGGTAGTATAGTCAATTTAACAATGCTAATACTTTCAACCCGTGAACATGGAATTTCTATTTGTGTGTGTGTGCCCTCTCCAATTTCTTTCATCAGTGTTAGAGAGTTCTCATGGTAGAGATAATTCACCTCCTTGGTTAATTTATTCTTAGGTATTTTATTTAGTTTGGGGGGCTACTGTAAATGGGATTTCTTTCTTGACTTCTTTTTCAGCTAGTTTGTAATTAGTGTATGGAAATGCTACTGATTTTTATGTTAATTTTGTATTCTTCAATTTTACTATACTTATTTATTAGTCTTAAAAATTGTTGAGTGCAATTTTTAGGTTTTTCTAGATATAACATTTTTGTCTGCAGATAGGGACAATGTGATTTCATTCTTTCCAATTTGGATGTCCTCTTTTTCTCTCTCTCATGCCTAATTGCTCTGGCTAGGACTTCTAGTATTTCTTGAGTTACAGTAGTTAGAGGGAGTATCCTTATCTTGTTCTAGGTCATAGAGGATAAACTTTCAGCTTTTTCCCATTTCGATGTTCCCATATGATGTTAGCTGTGAGTTTGTCCTACATGGCCTTTATTGTGTTGGGGTACATGTTTTGATACATAATATTTTGAGTTTCATTATGAAGGCATGTTATTTTGTCAAATACTGGTTCTGCATCTTCTGAAATGATCATATGGTTTTAATCCTTATGTGATGTGTTACTTTTATCAATTCAGATATATTGAACCATGCTTGCATCCCTGGGATAAATCCTGCTTGATAATGGTGTATAATCTCTTTAATGTGCTGTTGGCTTTGGTTTGCTAGTATTTTGTAGGGAATTCTTGTATCTATGTTTATTAGACAAATCAGTCTGTAGTTTTCCTTTTTGTTTGAACTTGTCTGGTTTTGGTATCACAGCAATGATGGCATTGTAGAATGAGTTGAGAAGAATTCTTCCCCCTTAAAATTTTTGGGATATGTTGAGAATAATTGGTATTAGTTCTTTAAAGTTTTGATAGAATTCATCAGAAAAGCCATCCAATCCTGGGCTTTTTTTTGTTGTTGTTGACAGACTTTTTATTATTGATTCAATTTTGCTATGCTAATTGTCTATTCAGGTGTTCTATTTCTGGTTCAATCTTTGCAGGTTGTATGTGTCCAGGAATTCAATAATTATCTCTAGGTTTTTCAATTCGTTGGCATATTATTGTTCATAAATATCAAATAATACTCTATATTTCTGTGGTATCAGCTGTAATGTCTCCTTTTTCCTTTCTGATTTTATTTGGGTCTTCTCTCTTTCCTTCTTACTTATTCTACCTAAAGTTTCACCGACTTTGTTTACCTTTTCAAAGAAACATTTTTTTATTACATTCATTTTTTAGTCTCAATTTCATTTATTTCTGATGTGATCATTATCATTTATTCTACTAATTTTGGATTTGATCGGTTACTGCTTTTCTGGTTTATTTAGGTACATTGTTAGATGATTTAAAATCTTTCTAATCTTTTTAAATAGATGTTTATTGTTATAAACTTCTGTCTTTGTAGTGCTGGTGGTCTATCCCATAGATATTGGTATGTCTTATTTACATTTGTATTTATTTTAAGACCTTTATAACTTTTATTCTTAATTTTTTCACTGACTCATTGGTTATTCAGGAGTATGTTGTTTAATTTCTATTTGTGTATTTTCCAAAGTCAGTCTTGTTATTGTTTTCTACATTTATGTATTATATATTTTGTTTCTAAATTTTTTGTTATAAAATACACTTGATGTCATTTATATTTTTTGAATTCTTGACAATTGATTCGTGGCCTAAGATATGCTCTATTCTGGAAAATGTTCTGTATGCTGATGAGAAGTATGTATATTCTGCAATTGTTTGGTAAAATGTTCTATAAATGTCTGCTGGGTTTACATGGTGTATAGTGGAGTATAAATACAATTTTTTTTGTTGATTTGCTGACTAGATGATCTGTATAATGCTGAGAGTAGA
This sequence comes from Theropithecus gelada, assembly GCF_003255815.1. Lineage (NCBI taxonomy): Eukaryota > Metazoa > Chordata > Mammalia > Primates > Cercopithecidae > Theropithecus > Theropithecus gelada. The sequence goes on along the minus strand of NC_037686.1, from coordinate 33,060,355 downwards.
GAATTCCAAATATAGTTCCAAAATATAACTGAAATGACATTTATCTCTCCCTTGAAATCAAACAATATTTCCTTTATATATGTGGGTGCTCTTGTATTGGGTGATTACATTTACAATTATATTCCCAATCTAAATTGATCCCTTTATCACTCTATAATGACCTTCTTTGTCTCTTTTTGTAGTTTTTGAGTTAAAGTCTATTTTATCTGATATAAGTGTAATTACTCCTGCTCACTTTAACTTCTGTTTGCATGGAATATCTTTTTCTATCACTTCACTTTCATTCTATGTGTCTTTATATATGGAGTGAGTTTCATGTAGGTTACATATAGTTGCATGTTATATTGTTATTAAGTCAGTTTTTATATTTCAATTGAATAATTAATCTGTTTTCATTTAATGATATTATTAATTGGTGAGGATTTACTCCTGTCATTTTGTTAAATATTTCAGGTTGTTTTGTATACCCATTAGTGTCTTCTTCCTATCTTGTCATTTATCTTTGCGGTTTAAGAGTTTTTCACAATGGTAAGATTTGATTTCTTTCTCTTCCTTATTTGTCCATCTGCTCTACCTGTGACTTTTGTACTTTTTATGCCTTCCTAATAGAAGTTATCATCGTTTCACTACTAGATGTAGGATTGCATTCATAATAGTTTTCAAGGCCAGCTTAGTTGTAATGAATTTTCTTTGTTTCTGCATGTCTGGGAAATAAGTCATTTCTTCTTTTTTTTCTGAAACACACCCTTACTGGATATAGTATTTTTGTCTAGAAATTTTGTTTAGCATTTTGAATATATCATCTTTTATTTTGCCTGGACTGTAAGGTTTCTGCTGAAAAATCTGCTGTTAGTCTAATGGGGATTCACTTACATAAGACTTGACAAATTTATCTTATTATTTTAAAAATTATCTCCATATCTTTGACTTCTTAAATTTTCAGTATAATGTGTCTCAGAAAGGACCTTTTTTCATTGAATCTATTTGGAGACATTGAGCTTCCTAGATGTAAATGTCCATATCTCTCCCAAGTCTTAAGAAGGTTTTAGCTATTATTTTATTAAATTGTTTTTTAATGGCTTTTCTCATATCTTTCTCTTTTAGAACCCTTATGTTGCAAAACTTTGTTTATTTAATGGTTTTATTTAATAAACAAATGTTTTTTGTTTATTTAATAAGTTTTGTAGGCTTTCTCTGTTGTTTTATATTTTTATGTGTGTATGTTCAACTCAGTTATATCAAAAAACCTGTTTTCAAGTTCAGGGATTCCTACTTCTGCTTGATCTATTCTATTGCTGAAGGTCTTGATTGTATTTTTTATTTCATTAATTGAATTATTCAGTTCTAAGATTTGTTTGCTTCTATTTAATGACATCTATCAGATTTATAATTGATATCGTGAATTGTATTTCTGACTTTGTCAAATTATCTACCTGTATTCTCTTGTATCTCAATTAGTTTTCCTAAGATCATTATTTGAGCTTATTTTCAGTCATTTTGTAGATCTCCTTTTCTTTATGGTCCATTAATGGAGAATTATTGTGTTCCTTTGGAGCTATCATGTTTCCTTGCTTTTTCAGATTTTTGTGTCTCTATACTGTTATCTGTGCATCTAGTGGAACAGTCATCTCTTACAATTTTATGGTGTAACTTTCATAGAGAAATGCTTTTTCCTATAGATGTGTCTATAGTGTCCATTGGCCAAGTTTCTTGGGCTTTAATTCTGGTTAGGTATGGCAATGTAATGTCTGTGTAATTTCTTCATCTGTTATCAACATAAGTGATGCCTTTAAGTACCTCTGTGGCCTAGACTTTGAGTGTCTGTGAAGGTAGTGGAATGACTTTGCTTGGGCAATGGTCACTTGGAAGGTTATCCCTAAGGCCCTGGACTGGGCATGTGCTGTGTGCAGCAGCTTTGCTAGTCAAAGAGGTGGGTTCATCAGTGGAGGTGAGCACCAACAGGGTTACTTCTCACGCCCCTAATGAGAGGCGACAGTGTGCTAGCAGCCCTCGGTTGCTCTTGGTGCCTCCTCGGCCCCATGTCTGCTCTGGCCGCGCTAGAGGAGCCCTTCAGCCCGACGCTGCACTATGAGGGTCTGGTAGTGGTTTCTGGGGCTGGTCGAGGCTGGAGTCAGCTCCCTCTGCTCTCCGGGAGGTGTGGAGAGAGAGGCGGGGCGGGAGCAGGGGCAGCCAAGGATCCAGGTTGGCGTGGGCTCAGAGGCCATACTCAGCGCAGCTGGCTGGCACCTGCTGGGCTTGATCAGGGGACGAGCTCCCTCTGTGTTGCCAGAATGCCCAGGCTAGGTGCTGCAAAGTCCCCTGGTGAGTGTCTTTGAGAGGTGAAGCCAGCTGGATTTCTAGGTCAGGTGGGGACTTGGATAACTTTTCTGTCTAAAGGTTTGTAAACGCACCAATCAGCACTCTGTGTCTAGCTAAAGGTTTGTAAATGCACCAATCAGTGCTCTTTGTCTAGCTAATCTGGTGGGGACTTGGAGAACTTTTGTGTCTAGCTAAAGGATTGTAAACTCACCAATCAGCACTCTCTAACTAAAGGTTTGTAAACGCACCAATCAGCACTCTGTCAAAATGGACCAATCAGCTCTCTGTAAAACGGACCAATCAGCTCTCCATAAAATGGACCAATGAGCTCTCTGTAAAATGGACCAATCAGCAGGGTGTGGGTGGGGGCAGATAAGGGAATAAAAGCAGGCCACCTGGGGCAGCTAGTAACTCACTGGGGTTCCTGTCCAGGCTGTGGTATTTCTATTCTTCTGTTCCTCACAATAAATTTTGTTGTTCCTCACTGGTCGGGTTTGTGTCTGCCTTGCCTTTATGAGCGGTAACACTCAGCGCCAAGGTCTGCAATTTCACTCCTGAAGTCAGGGAGGCCACAAACCCACCAGAAGGAAGACACTCCGGACACATCTGAACATCTGGAGGAACAAACTCCGGACACACCATCTTTAAGGACTGTAGCATTCACTGCGAGGGTCTGCGGCTTCATTCTTCCAGTCAGTGAGACCAAAAACCCACCAATTCTGGACACAGTAAGGGATGCCCATGATGTTCAGCACTGCTAGTGGAGAGGGTATGGTTATAAGCAGAGGTAAACAACTGGTGACCTGTCCTCAGGCCCCGAGAGCCATGAACGTTGGTTTCTACAATCTTGGGAACACACTCCCCAGTGTGCTAAATCTCCTGTTTCTTGGGGTGCAGGTTACTGCATGACCATAGGTGCCAAGATTTCAGTTGTACTGCTTGTTTTAACTAGGGTCATGGCATTGCATTCTTTTGTGTGGGCATAGTGAGATGATGGCAGGGCCTCAGGGATATGGAGACCCAAGGGCTGCTGGTCCCCAGAACAGAATGCTTTCTAGCAGTCTGTTCTCAAAATGGTACCATGGAATAGCAGCTTGGGTCCTGTGGAGTGGGAGGAAGCCCAGCATGGCTTCCTTTCTTCAGGCAATGCTGCCACATGGATTCCAGGCAGTTTTGTGTACTCAGCTGAGGGCCTGTGAGGACTGATGGACTCTTCTCTAAGATTCCAGGCATTTTCAGTAGTTAATGGTGTTTTCTGGGGGTCTCCTACTATTTCCTAATAATATGGAGTGTTTTTGGCTACCAGCTGATCTTGGCCAAGTGCTTTACTTCCCTCTTTATCCTGCCATCATGTGTTTCTGTGCTTCAGAGCGTTTTTCTCACTTCTTTGGTGAATTCCAGCGTTCATCCTTACATACTCAAAGTCTAGTAATTTACCTGTTGTTTTGTTTCTTCTTTTTCTAGATGAGTACTAGATACCTGTAGTCAAACATCTTGGTGTTGTCATGCCAACATGTGTTGATATAGGAGTACATTGTGGAAAGTCTAAATCGAGTTAATATAGTTATTACCTCACATATTTATCTCTCTTGTGGCAAGAACATTTAAGATCTGTATTTTTACCAGTTTTCAAGCATACTATATATTTTTTAACTGTAATCACGTTTTGTACAATACAGCTAAACTTATTCCTCTTGTCTAACTGAAACTTTGATCCATTTGATCAACATATCCTCCTCCCACTCCCAACCCTCAAATCAGCCCCTGGCAACCACCATTCTACTCTATTTCCATGAGTTCAAATTTTTTAGATTCCACATAGAATTGTGATCATGCATTATTTCTCTTTCTTTGTCTGGCTTTTTTTTCAATTATCATAGTTTTCTGTAGGTTAATTCATGTCAATGCCAATGATAGAATTCCTTTTTTCCTAAAGTTAGATAGTATTTTACTATGTACATATGCCACATTTTCTTTATCTGTTCATGTACTGATGAACACTCAAAGCTGATGTTTGAAATAAGAAAGATAAACCCAAAATTGTAATAGAAAACTCAACATCTTTCTGTCAGCAATTAAGATAATGAATGGGCACCACATCAGTAAGAATATAGGTAATCTGAAGAACACTAGCAACAAACCTAATTTAATTGGCATTTGTAGAGCACTCCATGTCAAAGCAATAGAATACACAAATGTTTCAAGTGTACCTGGAATGCTCACTAAGATAATCTTCTGGAAAATCTAGATGTTAAGGAAGTGAAAGTAGAAATAAAGGAGTATCTTAAGAGAACACACAGGAGACAATATGAAATAATTTCTAATGGTTAAATCAATAGCAGATTAAGCAACAGAATAAATACAGAGAGTAATGAATCATAATTTAAAGATTTTAAAATTATATATTATATGAGTAAATGAGTAATTAAACAATTAGATAATAATTAGCATGGAATAATCTCTCTAGAAGAATTTCAATAAATGTAGAAAGAATGAGGGAAATAAAAATAATTATTGGAATACTGCAGTAATAATTACTTCAGGCAAGATCTGATGAAAGCTAACATTAGGTAAAACTTGAAAGGGAGATGGGAAATTTACATATCCTCAATTTCCCATAATATGTATTCATAACTGAGGCAGTTTTAAATATGTTCCTAAATTCTTGGATACATCTCCCACCAGGAGGTGGAGCTGAATTTCTCTCCCTTTTGTTATAGTTCAGACTTAGTGTCTCAATAGCACGATACAGAGTAGAGAAGAAGAAACATAGTAACTTTACAGTGGACTAATCAGGAAGATACCACCACCACAACCAAGTGTTTAAGATTAACATAGCCAGCAGTAAGCCATTTTGATATTATGTGCTACTTGATATGTATTTAGAAGGGCACTTCACCTCTTTGGTAAACTTTTAAAAAATCCATAGCCACCATCTAATCAAGAGAAAACATGACATGAAACCAAACTGAAGAATTTTCTACAAAACACTTGACTGGTGCTCATCAAAAGTGTCAAGCTTATGACAAAGAACAGAAAATACTGAGAAATTGTCACAGACTCCAGGACACTAAGGACACATGACAGGTAAATGCTATGTGGCATTCTGAATTGGATCCTTCAAAAGAAAAAGGACAGGTAGAAAAACTGGTGAAATACACCTAAAATATATAGTTTATTTAAAAGTAAAAAAAATTACTATTTTAAACTCCTCTTTTAAGTTTAAAAGTATTTCAAAATATAGAGTTTAATAAAATGGTTCTCAGTTTCACTAGAAATAAGGGAAATGCAAATTTAAAACATACCAATAAATAATTAGACAATTTCAGCAAAGTTTGACAATTCTAAGTGTTGACAAAATTATATGGAGCAATTAGGACTTCTTTTAGAAGTTCTAGAATCATTCTTCCTTCTGATTAAATAAATTTATGCATATATCTAGAAAACTGTTAAATCTAAATGTTATGCTTACCTATGGCCCAGAATATCTACTATTAAGCATATACCTAACATATACCCATGAGTGCCTATGTGTACAAAAAGGGACTCACAAAAATGTCTGTAGTAGACAAAAAATAAAAAAAAATAAACTCCCAAACACTAGAATAAATAAATAATATTTTTATTCAAACAAGGATTTTACTCTAGTAAAATCAAATAAACTAAATCTTCACACAACGTAGCTGTGTCTCACAAATATGTTCAGGAAAGGAACACAGATACAAATGAATATATATTGCATTTTTCCATTTAAATAAATGAAAAACAGTCAAACATATATGTTGTAATTTAAATCAGAATAGAGGTTATCTTTGGTAAAGACGGAACAGGCTCTGATAGAAGGGAGGACATTCTGGGAAGCTGATAACATTTTATTTCTTTATCTGTGTTGTGGTAACATGGTTTACTTAGTGATAAGTTATTAAGTTGTCCATTTATGAGTGTGGACTTTTCTGTATGTGTTTCATACTTTTACAAATATGTTTTTAAAAATACATGAGTGAATATAAGATTAACAGAAATCAAATGCATAACTGTCAAACCATAGTAGAAAAAAATGTACAAATAATACAGGCAGGCCTTTGCTTTGCATGGATCTAATATGCATGAATTTCAGTTACCATGGCTTAGTTAAATAAAATGAGATCCTATAACATGATTTAAATTTTATTTGCCACATATATTAGCTGTGAGTAATTGCATAAAATACAAACTTTCTTGCTGCTCTTCAGGCCACAAATCACTACATAAATTATGTACATCATGATTCGTGACATCATGTCACTTCTTTCAAAGTCGGCTGAGGGTGGTTATTGCACATCCGTTATTAAGCTTATGCACAGAGAACAAATGTGTAGTTTTGTTTTCTCCCTGTTTCTGAGTGTTAAGCTGTGTGTCACTTTAAAAAATAAATAATCAAAAGTGAGAACTGAACAACAAAGACAAAAGAGCAGCAAAGGAACAAAACTATGTCGGGAGGGAAATTTGAATTAATGAAATAGAGTTATAGAAGAAATTGGTTATCAGGGAAATGTTGACACTGGTATTCTTTAAGAGATTCTAGATACGCAGTCAAAAGAACTTAAAGACAAAACAAAATAAATTAGGAAAGCAATAGTGACAAAAAAAGTTGGAGATGTTCCATAGGAAGTGAAATCAGCAAAAAGCTTCATATTAAAGGAATTCTAGAAGAGGTTTCACTATGTTAAAACACAAAGTATAAAATACTGGTATTCATAACAGAAAATATGTTCACTCAGTTAAACTCAATTTACACAATGAGAAGGCAAGTACTGGTCAAACTATTCATATTTTGCAAATAAAGAAAATACTTTAATTCTCAATGTTTTCAGTGTTTGAAATTACAATGTACTGAGCAACTATTTAGTGTAACTTTTAGTAGCAATTCATGTAATTTTTAATTTTTTCTGTACATTTATAATGAACAGTTTTGAATTTCTTAATAAAAATTTATAGGAGACAATAATTCTAATATTTTCCTTGATTATTAATACTACTTGCATAGTTTCAACCAGCACAGTCATTTTTATAATCTGACCCTACTGTGCTAAGCAAAATATCTGATATAGTGAGACACAATGAAATAAAATATATGTCCATGAAACATGGAATATATGAAAAAGACAGCAAAGCCTAAATATATAGTAGTAAGAAAAAGTGTAAACGGGTCAATCATTGTAACTCAGAGATTCTTATGTTAAACTTGAAAGTTTGGCATTGTACAGTTTATACAAAATATAAGAGACATCATGCAAAATATTTCAAACGGATACACACATATATATACACATATATCATATATATAGCAATGGAAACCAAAAGAAACCTAAGGTAGCAATATTAATATGACATATATTAGAATTAAAACTTAAAACATTAATAGAAAAATAAATGTCACTTTATTCTTCAAAAAAAATCATAAAATTCCGATAATATATTAGGCCACAAATATCAAATTCAAAAGATTTGGTGCAAACAAATGCCATTCTTTGATCATACACTCTAAATTTTGAAATAGCATATCAGTTAATGAAACGTTCCATGTGTTTTTTAACTTTAAAAATGTGTAAAATCTATGTCATAAAGAAGAAATCATAATGGAAATAAGAACTTGAATGAACTAGAGTGTCAGTTCTAGATTACAAGCCTACACTATTCAGTTGTGTATAGGAAATTTGTCAACTTCAATGCCTTTATTAAGGAAAAAAAATGATTGAAAATGATGAGTAGAGCTGATTAAAAATCTTCATTACACAATTTAGCTGATAAAATACTACACAATTTAGCACAAAGCTTTAGTGAAATGAGGGTTAAGGAATATATAAGGCATATTGAATGTTAATGAATAAATAAGAAAGTAAAGAATAATTGGGTAACTGATAATTACCTTAGAAAAACACAAGAAAGTGAAACCAAAGCATGAGTGGGAAGAAAAAGGATCGGAAACCAATTAAAAGCAAACCAATAAGCAACAAAACAATTTGTGCCACAGAACCGTAGTAAGGTCAGGAACTCTGAGGTTCACAGTGATGGTTGGGGATAAAGAAGAAAATTGACTGAAAATTGTGTAAGAGGCAGTTAGATAACGATAAATATTCTTCAATACCGGAAGAGGACTGTTGGTTGAATATTGAAGACTGATGTGTAGTGGAGTACAAATGTCTTGTCTTATGGAAGATGAAATCAGAGAGTGTGTAAATGCAGAAAGATGGATGCTTTATCTTTGAGGAAACTGATCAATTCTGAAGAATGTCAAACAGATGCTGACATTGGTAATTAACCAATAAATTACCCACATATTTATTTGTTTACTTGTTTCCTTCCTTCCTTTTTTTTTTTTTTTTTTTTGTTTTTGAGACGGAGTCTCGCTCTGTTGCCCAGGCTGGAGTGCAATGGCGCAATCTCGGCTCACTGCAACCGCTGCCTCCCAGTTTCAAGACATTCTCCTGCCTCAGCTCCCCCGAGTACCTGGGACTACAGACAGGGGCCACTACATCCTGCTAATTTTTTTTTTGTTTGTATTTTTAGCAGAGATAGGGTTTTTCCATGTGAATCAGGCTGGTCTCAAACTTCTGACCTCAACTGATCTGCCCACCTCAACCTCCCAAAGTGCTGGGGTTACAGACATGAGCCACTGTGCCTGGCTTGCACACATATTTATTTGCCCCATTCATACACACAGAGCTTTGAAGACGTCTTTGAGTATCTCACTGTTCAATATAATGTATATATTTTTTAATTTTAAAATTTTATACTTATGTTTCTGTTAATTTTATGGGGAAATTGTTGAATACATAAAATAAATAGGAGCAACTAGTGGAAACTAATTGACCTTTTGGGTTACATATTTGTTTATTTCTAGTTTGGCTACTAAAAATCTATATTCTTTATTTCAATGACCATTAGCTGAGCTAATATAATTTTTCTCATGAACATGCAGATCTAAGGATTCTAGGCCAGGAAACTTCTGCATCTATTTTGATGGTTAATTTTAATGTATCAACATTACTAGGCCATGGAGTGGCCAGATATTTGATTTAACATGGTTTCTGGATATATCTGTGGGGGTGTTTCTGATGAGACTGACATTTGAATTGGTAGAGTGAAAGTAGAAGCGTGCTCCCTCCAATCCATTGTAGGCCTGAATAGAATACAATGGCTGTATAGAAAAGAATTATCTCTCTGTCTTCAAGCTTGGATATTGGTCTTTTGACCTTAGAATCAGACTCGCCTGGAGTTTACACTACTGGCTCTACTGGTTTTCAGGCCTTTGGACTTAGACTGAAACTATACCATCAGCTCTCCTGGGTCCCCAGATTTTAGACTGAAGATATTGGGAGCCAATTCCTTATAATATAAATATATGTATATGTTCTGTTTATCTTGGGAGCTCAGACCATTAAGACTAATAGATCCAATTTTAATAAAGCCTAATAATCATGTACACAGCATCTGATATGCAACATCTATCTAGGCTTTATAAGATTTCTTCATAGTTACTGCACATATTCTCAATGCGACTTTCAATTATTTCTTCAACTAATTCTTACTCCTAACTCTCTCCTCTTTCCTTCACCATTACAAATTTTACATATTATTTAGAACTCTGCTCACATGTTCCCACTTTCATAATGAGGAAAAAAAATAAGAGCAAACAGAAAGTTTAAATAAATCTGAAAGACAAACTTTTCTGTACAACATTAAGAAATTTCCTTTCCTGGTTTCTTCATCTCACACTGATATCCTCCTTTTCTGACTTCTTTAATAGTTAGATACTGGTCCACATGATTCAATGATTTATTTTATTTCTTCCTGTGTTTTTGGCAGAAGTTGCTACTTGTTTTCCAGTATACATTCACTTCTTGTCTGTTGGTAATGAAATCAATTTCTATCTGGTTGCATGGTCAACCAGATGAAGATTACATTTCCCAACCTCTTTGCAGCTATACCTGCCCATGTGACTATGTGTGGTTCAATCAAGTATAGGAATTGATGTATAAAACTTCATGGAGCTTTTTTATTTTTTATTTTATTTTATTTTATTTTTTTTATTTTTATTTTTTTTTAAATTTATTTATTATTATTATACTGTAAGTTGTAGGGTACATGTGCATAACGTGCAGGTTTGTTACATATGTATACTTGTGCCTTGTTGGTGTGCTGCACCCATCAACTCGTCATTTACATCAGGTATAACTCCCACTGCAATCCCTCCCCCCGCCCCCCTTCCCATGATAGGCCCCGGTGTGTGATGTTCCCCTTCCCGAGTCCAAGTGATCTCATTGTTCAGTTCCCACCTATGAGTGAGAACATGCGGTGTTTGGTTTTCTGTTCTTGTGATAGTTTGCTAAGAATGATGGATTCCAGCTGCATCCATGTCCCTACAAAGGACACAAACTCATCCTTTTTTATGGCTGCATAGTATTCCATGGTGTATATATGCCACATTTTCTTAATCCAATCTGTCACTGATGGACATTTGGGTTGATTCCAAGTCTTTGCTATTGTGAATAGTGCTGCAATAAACATACGTGTGCATGTGTCTTTATAGCAGCATAATTTAGAATCCTTTGGGTATATCCCCAGTAATGGGATGGCTGGGTCATATGGTACATCTAGTTCTAGATCCTTGAGGAATCGCCATACTGTTTTCCATAATGGTTGAACTAGTTTACAATCCCACCAACAGTGTAAAAGTGTTCCTATTTCTCCACATCCTCTCCAGCACCTGTTGTTTCCTGACTTTTGAATGATCGCCATTCTAACTGGTGTGAGATGGTATCTCATTGTGGTTTTGATTTGCATTTCTCTGATGGCCAGTGATGATGAGCATTTTTTCATGTGTCTGTTGGCTGTATGAATGTCTTCTTTTGAGAAATGTCTGTTCATATCCTTTGCCCACTTTTTGATGGGGTTGTTTGTTTTTTTCTTGTAAATTTGTTGGAGTTCTTTGTAGGTTCTGGATATTAGCCCTTTGTCAGATGAGTAGATTGCAAAAATTTTCTCCCATTCTGTAGGTTGCCTGTTCACTCTGATGGTAGTTTCTTTTGCTGTGCAGAAGCTCTTTAGTTTAATGAGATCCCATTTGTCAATTTTGGCTTTTGCTGCCGTTGCTTTTGGTGTTTTAGACATGAAGTCTTTGCCCATGCCTATGTCCTGAATGGTACTACCTAGGTTTTCCTCTAGGATTTTTATGGTATTAGGTCTAACATTTAAGTCTCTAATCCATCTTGAATTACTTTTCGTATAAGGAGTAAGGAAAGGATCCAGTTTCAGCTTTCTACTTATGGCTAGCCAATTTTCCCAGCACCATTTATTAAATAGGGAATCCTTTCCCCATTTCTTGTTTCTCTCAGGTTTGTCAAAGATCAGATGGCTGTAGATGTGTGGTATTATTTCTGAGGACTCTGTTCTGTTCCATTGGTCTATATCTCTGTTTTGGTACCAGTACCATGCTGTTTTGGTTACTGTAGCCTTGTAGTATAGTTTGAAGTCAGGTAGCGTGATGCCTCCAGCTTTGTTCTTTTGACTTAGGATTGTCTTGGAGATGCGGGCTCTTTTTTGGTTCCATATGAACTTTAAAGCAGTTTTTTCCAATTCTGTGAAGAAACTCATTGGTAGCTTGATGGGGATGGCATTGAATCTATAAATTACCTTGGGCAGTATGGCCATTTTCACGATATTGATTCTTCCTATCCATGAGCATGGTATGTTCTTCCATTTGTTTGTGTCCTCTTTTATTTCACTGAGCAGTGGTTTGTAGTTCTCCTTGAAGAGGTCCTTTACATCCCTTGTAAGTTGGATTCCTAGGTATTTTATTCTCTTTGAAGCAATTGTGAATGGAAGTTCATTCATGATTTGGCTCTCTGTTTGTCTGTTACTAGTGTATAAGAATGCTTGTGATTTTTGCACATTAATTTTGTATCCTGAGACTTTGCTGAAGTTGCTTATCAGCTTAAGGAGATTTTGGGCTGAGACAATGGGGTTTTCTAAATATACAATCATGTCATCTGCAAAGAGGGACAATTTGACTTCTTCTTTTCCTAACTGAATACCCTTGATTTCTTTCTCTTGCCTGATTGCCCTAGCCAGAACTTCCAACACTATGTTGAATAGGAGTGGTGAGAGAGGGCATCCCTGTCTTGTGCCAGTTTTCAAAGGGAATTTTTCCAGTTTTTGCCCATTCAGTATGATATTGGCTGTGGGTTTGTCATAAATAGCTCTTATTATTTTGAGGTACGTTCCATCAATACCGAATTTATTGAGCGTTTTTAGCATGAAGGGCTGTTGAATTTTGTCAAAAGCCTTTTCTGCATCTATTGAGATAATCATGTGGTTCTTGTCTTTGGTTCTGTTTATATGCTGGATTATGTTTATTGATTTGCGAATGTTGAACCAGCCTTGCATCCCAGGGATGAAGCCCACTTGATCATGGTGGATAAGCTTTTTGATGTGTTGCTGAATCCGGTTTGCCAGTATTTTATTGAGGATTTTTGCATCGATGTTCATCAGGGATATTGGTCTAAAATTCTCTTTTTTTGTTGTATCTCTGCCAGGCTTTGGTATCAGGATGATGTTGGCCTCATAAAATGAGTTAGGGAGGATTCCCTCTTTTTCTATTGATTGGAATAGTTTCAGAAGGAATGGTACCAGCTCCTCCTTGTACCTCTGGTAGAATTCAGCTGTGAATCCATCTGGTCCTGGACTTTTTTTGGTTGGTAGGCTATTAATTGTTGCCTCAATTTCAGAGCCTGCTATTGATCTATTCAGGGATTCAACTTCTTCCTGGTTTAGTCTTGGAAGATTGTAAGTGTCCAGGAAATTATCCATTTCTTCTAGATTTTCCAGTTTATTTGCGTAGAGGTGTTTATAGTATTCTCTGATGGTAGTTTGTATTTCTGTGGGGTCGGTGGTGATATCCCCTTTTTCATTTTTAATTGCGTCGATTTGATTCTTCTCTCTTTTCTTCTTTATTAGTCTTGCTAGTGGTCTGTCAATTTTGTTGATCTTTTCAAAAAACCAACTCCTGGATTCATTGATTTTTTGGAGGGTTTTTTGTGTCTCTATCTCCTTCAGTTCTGCTCTGATCTTAGTTATTTCTAGCCTTCTGCTAGCTTTCGAATGTGTTTGCTCTTGCTTCTCTAGTTCTTTTAATTGCGATGTTAGAGTGTCAATTTTAGATCTTTCCTGCTTTCTCTTGTGGGCATTTAGTGCTATAAATTTCCCTCTACACACTGCTTTAAATGTGTCCCAGAGATTCTGGTATGTTGTATCTTTGTTCTCATTGGTTTCAAAGAACATCTTTATTTCTGCCTTCATTTCGTTATGTACCCAGTAGTCATTCAGGAGCAGGTTGTTCAGTTTCCATGTAGTTGAGCGGTTTTGATTGAGTTTCTTAGTCCTGAGTTCTAGTTTGATTGCACTGTGGTCTGAGAGACAGTTTGTTATAATTTCTGTTCTTGTACATTTGCTGAGGAGTGCTTTACTTCCAATTACGTGGTCAATTTTGGAATAAGTACGATGTGGTGCTGAGAAGAATGTATATTCTGTTGATTTGGGGTGGAGAGTTCTATAGATGTCTATTAGGTCTGCTTGCTGCAGAGATGAGTTCAATTCCTGGATATCCTTGTTAACTTTCTGTCTTGTTGATCTGTCTAATGTTGACAGTGGAGTGTTGAAGTCTCCCATTATTATTGTATGGGAGTCTAAGTCTCTTTGTAAGTCTCTAAGGACTTGCTTTATGAATCTGGGTGCTCCTGTATTGGGTGCATATATATTTAGGATAGTTAGCTCTTCCTGTTGAATTGATCCCTTTACCATTATGTAATGGCCTTCTTTGTCTCTTTTGATCTTTGATGGTTTAAAGTCTGTTTTATCAGAGACTAGTATTGCAACCCCCGCTTTTTTTTGTTCTCCATTTGCTTGGTAAATCTTCCTCCATCCCTTTATTTTGAGCCTATGTATGTCTCTGCGTGTGAGATGGGTCTCCTGAATACAGCAGACTGATGGGTCTTGACTCTTTATCCAGTTTGCCAGTCTGTGTCTCTTAATTGGAGCATTTAGTCCATTTACATTTAAGGTTAAGATTGTTATGTGTGAACTTGATCCTGCCATTATGATATTAACTGGTTATTTTGCTCATTAGTTGATGCAGTTTCTTCCTAGCCTCGATGGTCTTTACATTTTGGCATGTTTTTGAGATGGCTGGTACTGGTTGTTCCTTTCCATGTTGAGTGCTTCCTTCAGGGTCTCTTGTAAGGCAGGCCTAGTGGTGACAAAATCTCTAAGCATTTGCTTATCTGTAAAGGATTTTATTTCTCCTTCACTTATGAAACTTAGTTTGGCTGGATATGAAATTCTGGGTTTAAAATTCTTTTCTTTAAGAATGTTGAATATTGGCCCCCACTCTCTTCTGGCTTGGAGAGTTTCTGCCGAGAGATCTGCTGTGAGTCTGATGGGCTTCCCTTTGTGGGTAACCCGACCTTTCTCTCTGGCTGCCCTTAAGATTTTTTCCTTCATTTCAACTTTGGTGAATCTGGCAATTATGTGTCTTGGAGTTGCTCTTCTCGAGGAGTATCTTTGTGGCGTTCTCTGTATTTCCTGGATTTGAATGTTGGCCTGCCCTACTAGGTTGGGGAAGTTCTCCTGGATGATATCCTGAAGAGTGTTTTCCAACTTGGTTCCATTTTCCCCCTCACTTTCAGGCACCCCAATCAGACGTAGATTTGGTCTTTTTACATAATCCCATACTTCTTGCAGGCTTTGTTCATTTCTTTTTCTTCTTTTTTCTTTTGGTTTCTCTTCTCGCTTCATTTCATTCATTTGATCCTCAATTGCTGATACTCTTTCTTCCAGTTGATCGAGTCGGTTACTGAAGCTTGTGCATTTGTCACGTATTTCTCGTGTCATGGTTTTCATCTCTTTCATTTCGTTTATGACCTTCTCTGCATTAATTAGTCTAGCCGTCAATTCTTCCACTTTTTTTTCAAGATTTTTAGTTTCTTTGCGCTGGGTACGTAGTTCCTCCTTTAGCTCTGAGAAATTTGATGGACTGAAGCCTTCTTCTCTCATCTCGTCAAAGTCATTCTCCGTCCAGCTTTGATCCGTTGCTGGCGATGAGCTGCGCTCCTTTGCCGGGGGAGATGCGCTCTTGTTTTTTGAATTTCCAGCTTTTCTGCCCTGCTTTTTCCCCATCTTTGTGGTTTTATCTGCCTCTGGTCTTTGATGATGGTGATGTACTGATGGGGTTTTGGTGTAGGTGTCCTTCCTGTTTGATAGTTTTCCTTCTAACAGTCAGGACCCTCAGCTGTAGGTCTGTTGGAGATTGCTTGAGGTCCACTCCAGACCCTGTTTGCCTGGGTAACAGCAGCAGAGGCTGCAGAAGATAGAATATTTCTGAACAGCAAGTGTACCTGTCTGATTCTTGCTTTGGAAGCTTCCTCTCAGGGGTGTACTCCACCCTGTGAGGTGTGGGGTGTCAGACTGCCCCTAGTGGGGGATGTCTCTCAGTTAGGCTACTCAGGGGTCAGGGACCCGCTTGAGCAGGGAGTCTGTCCCTTCTCAGATCTCAACCTCCGTGTTGGGAGATCCACTGCTCTCTTCAAAGCTGTCAGACAGAGTCGTTTGCGTCTGCAGAGCTTTCTGCTGCTTTGTTATTGTTTTCTGTGCCCTGCCCCCAGAGGTGGAGTCTACAGAGACAGGCAGGTTTCCTTGAGCTGCTGTGAGCTTCACCCAGTTCGAGCTTCCCAGCAGCTTTGTTTACCTACTTAAGCCTCAGCAATGGCGGGCGCCCCTCCCCCAGCCTCGCTGCTGCCTTGCTGGTAGATCACAGACTGCTGTAATAGCAATGAGGGAGGCTCCGTGGGTGTGGGACCCTCCCGGCCAGGTGTGGGATATGATCTCCTGGTGTGCCTTTTTGCTCAAAGTGCAGTATTGGGGTGGGAGTTACCCGATTCTCCAGGTGTTGTGTGTCTCAGTTCCCCTGGCTAGGAAAAGGGATTCCCTTCCCCCTTGCGCTTCTCAGGTGAGGCAATGCCTCGCCCTGCTTCAGCTCTCGCTGGTCGTGCTGCAGCAGCTGACCAGTACCGATCGTCCGGCACTCCCCAGTGAGATGAACCCAGTACCTCAGTTGAAAATGCCGAAATCACCGGTCTTCTGTGTCGCTGGCGCTGGGAGTTGAAGACTCCATGGAGCTTTTTTAAAATGAAGAGTCAAACCTTTCTATTTCCTTCCACCACCTGCTTCCTCCAGCAGGACCCATCCTTGACCATGAAGTTGGAGGCCACATCAAGGAATGGTTGTACAGAGAACTGGAACACTTCGGGGTTTTTCCAGTGTATGGAAATCCCATCCACTTCCCAGACTGCTCTATTTTTTAAAGAAATCTCTCTTTTCTTTAAGCCACTACTTTGTAGCTTTTTTTCCTTGAATCCAAAATTAAGCCTAACTGATACATACTACTTTGTAATTGTTTTATGGGTTTTTAAATGTATTTTTTTTTCTCCTTTGTAAAAGTTTAAGCTGTTTAAGTGACTATTGTACCTCTCAGAAGGGGACGGAACTCAATTCTCAGTTCCATGGTAATAATCAGTAAAAACTCATTAGATTGATTAATAATCACCATTCTGCTCCCCTGAATACCCAGGGGCAAGACTTCAAACTGGCAGACTTGTGAACTAACCCCTCTAAGCAAGTTTATAAATCATTTAAGGTTTCCATTTGTCTGTGAAGTTTCACAGCACTGTTTTTAGACAATGTTAGACTGTAGTGTACAAGTAAGAGTCACCTACTTCTCAAATACATTAAATCCACATAATAAGTATTTAACTCCCTACCAAGTTCTCTATTAAGAACCCAAATGGCTATTTGCGTCTCTGTTCATATATTGATACAGCAGGATTTATTGATTTGTATGCTCTGCTTATCACTATGACATTAATCCTTATTTACACTAATGCATCTTACCATGACTCTAATTAAGATTCACCAGGATAAAATTGAGATTGGGACAATTCTTATTTTTGCTTAAACTAGCTTGTCCATTCCCATTTGTTGGACTTTTCCTATTCATTTATTGGAACTGTTGCTTTTCATTAAATTTGCAAAGCAATGCTTCATTTTGATAGAATGGTGCCTGAGAAAATCAAAATGTATTTTTTAAATTCATTTACAAAAATGGAGAAAAATGAGCATATGAAAGGAATCAAGTAGTATTATTAATGTTATTAATAATAATCACTTTGAGGATTTTTTTCATATCTGGGGATTTTAAAGTCTCAAATTATGTCAAGCTTGAAATATAACTGCTTGGGTATTGAATGGAGACAACTGTAACTTTTACATCTTGGAGTGTGGAGTCAGAGGAAGACTTTAATGTGACAATATGTCAGTTTCACAATGGGATTCTGGAAGCTGAAATGCACTATAGACTCACTTTTAAATTAGATCAACTCACCATATGTGGGTTCCTTTTAATAAGTAGTGATGGTATCTTGAAATATGTATTTCCCAAATCTAAACTTTTAAGTATGTGATCTATGCTATACAATATTACACAATAAGAGGACTTGTAGAGACCATCACACCCTCTCAATAACATTCTCTTTAAACTGTTTCCACTCTTGTAAGATTTGCATCAAGAATTCCATGAGAAAACCATACCCGAACTAAATTATGCCTTCTGAACATTAGGACATTATTATCATACTATTTGATACTCAGCTATGAAAGGAAGATTGCGTCCCATGATGGTGCCAAAAGATGTTGAATTCTCAAGCAAGATCTTTATCTCAAGAGATATTCCATTATATTTGTGAAACAATATAAGAATACTTGTGAAAATGTCTGAAACAACCACTCAATTTGTTCTGTCTTTGCTTTTTTTCTGTTTTATTGTTTGTGTATGAGATCTGTTTCCCATGTAATTAAAAATTAATTTTATTTTCATTTTCAATAGTTAGGACATGCATCTAATATCAAATTCAAAAAATAAAAACAGATGTACAGTATAAAGAAAATGAAGCCTTCTTCCCATCCTTTTTTTAGGTAATCTAATTCCACTCTTGGAAGGCAACCATTGTTACCAGTTGTACAGATATATTTTGTGTATATCCAGGTATACATAAATTAATAAAATTGCATTTACTAATTCAAAGAGCATGCATTTTAAACAATTTCATTAGATGTTGTCAAATGGTACTCCATAAAGACTGCACCTATTTGTATTCTACCAACAATTTATAAGAATACTCATTACCTGGTAATCTCACCAACACTTTGAGTAATAAAATATTTTGTTATTTTCCAATAGGATAAGTTTTAATTAGTGTCTCATGTTTCAATATGAATTTGAACAGTTTACTTGGCCCATTTTTATTGTTTCATGCATAGTCTTTTGCTTATTGATTTTTATGAGATTAATTTATATCATAAAAGCTGTTCTTCTATTAAGGAAATTAAGCCCTTTTCTGCACTCCGAGTTGCAAATATTTTATAGTTTATTATTTGATTTTTTACTGTATGGTTGATTTGGAGAATTTAGATTTTTTTATGTAACTAAATTGTATCAATATGCCCCTTCATAGGCGGTACTTCCAAAATCCACCCACAGACCAAGAACACATTTGAAAAACTATTATATTTCTCTAGGACTGTTACATTTCTTATCTTACATTTAAAATTTTGATCCATTTGTACATTATTTTGGTATTAACCTGAAACAGAAATACAGCTTATCGCTTTTTCAGATTACGAACAAGCTATCTCCAAATCATATATTAAATAATTGATTTTCCTATTTGTTTGTAATGCCATCTTTACAGTATACCAAATATCAATTTGATAATCAAATGTTAAGCTAGTACTGAAGAACATTTGCTATGGTCTAGTCCACCCCCAACACTTTATGTATGATAACTCATTTTATTCTTAAAATTATCCTACTCAAAATTCCTATGTATGTCTTCATATGTAGAACTGGTTTTTACTGGCTCCTAAGAAAAAACTTAAATTTCTAAGACTTACGAAGCCAGTTCTTAAATATAGTCATTATTTAAAATCAAATTATCAGCATTAATTTAAGCAAATTATGCCAAAAACAAAAGTAATAAATATTTTCAAATTTCCTAAGAATTTTACTATTATTTATTCTCCTAAGGTGATGCACAACTATAGATCTATACAGCTCTTTCTAATTCTGCTTTAGGTAACATCAAGTATATAGCTTGGAATTTATCATGGTGGAGTATTTACATCATAGAAATTTGCAAAAAATCAAAGCTTTTTTCCTCCTCTGTAAATACATTGTTAACAATTACCATCACACAATTATTATGTGTAATTATGTGTTTATGTTTATGTGTTTTTATCTATGTATGTGCAATGCGCATCAATGTTTATACACATGTGTATATGCATGTGTGAATATGTGTCACGTGGGTATATGTGATTCATATACTCTGTATATGAATCGTATATTTATGATTGTCTATACATTTTAAGATGTTCAAATCTGTTTATCTGTTTGCCTATTCATCTGGTATTACCAACCAATTTTAATTATTATAACTTTATAACATGTTTCAATATTGCATGAGAGAGTTACAGACTATTACTCTCTATATTCAGAATTTTTTCAGCCTGTTAATGTTTTTAAAATTATCTGTATTATTTTTCTTTGTTTTCATCTAATTTTTCTGATAATTGTGCTGTTTTAAAAATTGTGATTGTTAAATTCATAAATTACTTAGGAAGATTGGTATGTTTATCGTGTAAAGTATATTTGCCAGGAACAGTATTTGTTTTCATTCACTAATATTTTCCTTTGCTGTACTCAAAAGCTTTTCTGAGTCTTCTTTGTTTTTCCTCTGCACTCTCTCTAAATCATGCTGGTGCTGTACATTCCTTCACGATTTGGTTACATTCTCCTTTTGAAAGTTAGGTCTATTTTTCTTGTTTGTTTTGTTTTCAAGCCTAGAAGTTGGTAATGGGGGTAGTAAATCACTTGGCTATTTTCTCTTTACTTCTGTGGCAATTTGTCTGTTTAGATTTTATTTTCTCTGTTCAGCTTTAATAATTTTATATTTGTCCTGAAAATAATTCATTTTATGCACACTCTCAAACAGATGTGAGCAAAGCAACCACTGAACAGCAGCAGTGAGTGCCCTGCCTGCAACCTCCAGGAATTCTGCCGCCAGCATCTGCATCTCTTTGCATAAGGCCTTTTTCTAAATTGTGGAAGACAGACTGGAAGTGTCTGGGAACGCTGGGAGCAGCATTCAAGCAATGACTGAGAGAAGTTGATGTGTATATATCCTAGTTTCCTCACCCCATGAATGAGGTAAATCTATGGCTTGTGCTTTAAATGCTTTCTCAGGTTAAGCTCCAGTTACCTACCCATGGTGATAGGTGTATTGATCACAATCTTTTATTGACTGTTTTGTCTTTGCTTCATCCCTTTGACACAAACTGTCCTGAGCCTCACAAATAAACTTCTTGCACCAGAATATTTGTCAGAGAATTAACTTCTAGACAAATCCAAACTAACAGATAGATTGAGTTTATCTTTCATTCTGTATCTCTGATTATTTCTCTAAATTTATGTTACTTTTGTTAATATATCAACTTTCTCTCTTGTCATTATTGTTTCATAAAAATATATATTTTAAGGATTTTATACTGAGGGAATTCCTGCCCTGAGAAAGTATTAAAAATGTTTAGGGTGTCTTGATTGTCACTATGACAGAGAAGGGTGATATTTACTTTCAAAGGCTGGGGATGCAAAGTGCCCTTCATTTATCATTATACAGCCTCATGAAACAAAAAAAATCCCCTCTAAAACACCAATTGCAACCCTGTTGAGAAGTCTACATTACTAGGTCTTCCGAAGAAACAAAGTGCTATTGCTTTTCTGTTTTTTTAATTTAATTTATTTATGCTTTAATATATGATCATTTTTTTTTCTTCTGTTTACATGGGACTGACTTTTCAATTTGGAACATATAAGTGAATTAATAGGAGTTTTATTTGCATTTTAAATGATAAAATCTTTTTTTTTTTTTTTTTGAGACAGAGTTTCACTCCTCTTGCCGAAGCTGGAATGCAGTGGCACAATCTCAGCTCACTGCAACCTTTGCCTCCTGGGATCTAGCGATTCTCCTGCCTCAGCCTTCCAAGTAGCTGGTATTACAGGCAACTGCCACCAGGTCTGACTAATTTTTGTATTTTTAGTAGAGACAGGGATTCACCATGTTGGCCAGGCTGGTCTGGAACTCCTGACCTCAAGTTATCCACCCGCTTCGGCCTCCCAAAGTGCTGAGATTACAGGCAGAAGCCACCACGCCTGGCCAAAATCAATTTTAGTCTTGTTCTGTCATCCAGGCTGGAGTGCAGTAGTGCCATGTAAGCTCTCTGCAACCTCTGCCTCCCGGGTTCAAGTGATTCTCCTGTCTCGGCCTCCTAAATAGCTGGGACTACAGCCGTACACCACCACACCCTGCTAATATTCATATTTTTAGTAGAGATGGGGTTTCACCATGTTGGCCAGGCTGGTCTCAAACTCCTAACCTCAAGTGATCCACCTGCCTCAGCCTTCAAAAGTGCTGGGATTATAGGCGTGATCCACCATTCCCACTCTGATAAATCAATTTATATTCAAATATTCAATGCTGGGAAGTTTTTTATTAACTGTATCTTACAGTTTGTTCTTATTATTCTAATTTTCCTTTTTTTTTTTTTTTTTTTTTAAGAGGCATGGCCTTGCTCTGTCACTCAGGCTGGAGTTTAGTGGTATGATCCTAGCTCACTGCAGCCTTGAACTCCCGAGGACAAGCAATCCTCCTGCCTCTTGAGTCATTGAATAGCTAGAACTACAAGCATGTGCCATTATGCCTGGATATTTTTATTTTCTTGGAGAGATGGTGGGGGTCTCGCTATGTTGCCCAGGCTGGTCTTGAACTCCTGGACCCCAGTGATCTCCCACCTTAACCTCCCAAAGTGATGGGGTGACAGACGTGAGCCACTGCACCGAGGCTTATTCTTACTTTCTAACTATAAAAATTTATATTTACTTCTTTGGTTACTCTTAACATTTTTTAAGATTATTTTCAAAAATTTTTCATGTGGTAAATTTTTGTTGTTATTTTGTCATTATGCTGCTTATTACTATTATTAACTTCTAATTTTATTGAGTTATGATTATAGAATAAACTTGGTAATACTTCCACATTTGAGAAAGTCCAAGATTTTCTTTGTGGTTTAATATGGGTCACTTTCATTGTGATTCTTATTACTTAAAAATAAAATGCATTTTGTTTCATTTCAAATAAATACTGTTCTTTAAAATATTAATCATACTATATACTCCATTTTTGATACATTAGTTACACTCCCACATTAATATGTTATTTCAATTTTATATATTTTTATTTCTTCCTTTCTGCCATGAACTGAGAAAGGTTAAGATTTTTTAAAATGTATTTTTGTCTATTTGTCCCTATCTTTATGCTTTATACATTATCTTGACAATAATAACTTATTAGCCTTGTTTGTGTATTTTGCTCTTTGTCATTGTAAAGTATCTTCATCTCTTTTCATATTTTAACCTAAATTCTATATTTTGATAGGGTTATTTTGTTCAGTTTTTTCTTTTTAATTCCATTTGTGAGCAGAATTTTCTCCATCTGTTTTTTCTTTTAACATTTCCAAAGTCTTGTGGTTTTTGCAGTCTTTTGAAATCAGGACTTACGTGAATTATGTTCTATGATCAATTATAAAATGCTTTATCTTTTACTAGTTTAGAATGTTTATATTTATTGATATGACGTATATACTTTATTATAATTCTATCTTTATATTTATATTATTGTTTTTAAAAATTTTGTGTGCAGTTGTGCTTGTATCTTTATATTATTTTATCTGTATTCTCTATGTTGTCAAGCATATTTGTGCTTATTCTGATAAAATTGAAGTTTTGAATTTTATAATTTTAACTGAATATAATTTTAAAATATTTAATTAACAAATATAATTGTATATATTTATCATGCACAACATGATGTTTTGAATCATAGATATGGTGTGAAACAGCAAAACTGAGCTAATTAACATGCATTACCTCGCATACTTACCATTTTTGTGATGAGAACACTTAAAATGTAATCTTTTAATAATGTTCAAGAACACAATATACCTCTTTACTAACTGTAGTCACTATGTTGTCTCATAGATCTCTTGGACTTTTTCCTCCTATCTAGCTAACATTTTATATCCTTTGATCATCAACACCTAATTCCTTTCCCATCTTTAGGAAACCACCTTTCTACTCTGTTTCCATGAGTCCATCTCTTTTATAATTTTCATATAAGTGAAATCATGTGGAAATTGTCTATGCCTGGCTTAATTCGCTGAACATAATGTCTTCCCAGTCCATCCATGTTGCCACAAATTATAAGATTTCCTTCTTTTTAATAGCTATATAGTATTTTATTGTGTATATACACTACATTTTCTTTACACATTCATTCATTTATGGATACTTAGGTTGAATCTGTATTGTTGACTATTGTGAATAATGCCACAATGAACATGGGAATGCAGATATATTACTTCACGATACTTACTTTATTTCTTTTGAATATATATCTAGTATTGGGATTGCTGGATAATATGGTAGCTCTGTTTTGAATATCAGAAGGAACTTCCAAATTGTTGTCCATAATGGCTATATAGTTTACATTTTCACCAACAATGTGCAATAGTTCCTTATTCTCCACATCCTCACCAATACTTGTTACCTTTCATCTTTTTGATAATAGCCATTATAACACATGTGAGGTCATGTCTGATTGTGATGTTAACTTACAATTCTCCAATAATTAGATATGTTGAGCATTATTTCATATACCTGATGGACATTTTTATGTCTTCTTCTGAGAAGTGGCTATTCAGTTCCTTTGCCGTTTTTAATTATTTGTTAAATTGTGATGCCTTGTATGAAGCCCTTATATATTTTGGATATAAGTTTCTATTGGATGTATAGTTTGAAAATATTTTCTTCCATTCCATAGGTTGTCTCTTCCCTCTATTGTTTCTTTAGCTGTTGAAAAGATTTTAGTTTGATGTAGTCTAGCTTTTCTATTTTCACATTATTGTCTTTGCTTTGGGAGCATATCCAAAACATCATTGCCCAGACCAATGTCAGAAAACATTTTCCCTATGTTTTATTTCATTAGCTTTACAGTTTCAGGTCTTATAATGAAGCCTAATATCTACTTTTTAAATGTATGGTTTGAGATAAGGGTTTAATTTCATTCTTCTGCATGTGACATCCATTTTTCCTAACATCATTTATTGAAGAGACCGGGGTTTCTCCATTGCAAGTTCTTGCCATCTTTGTTAAAAGTAAATTCACTATAAATGTGTGGACTTATTTCTGAGCTCTCTATTCTTTTCCACTAACTTGTTTTGTTTTTATGCCAGTAACATGCTATTTTGATTACTTTGGCTTTGTAGTACATTTATTTTAAAGTTGGATAGTGTAATGTCTCCAGCTTTGTTGTTTTTCCTTGACATTACTTTGTCTATTTGGGTTCTTTCATGATTACATATGAATTTCAGAAATGTATTTTCTATTTCTGTAACATATGTTATTAAAATTTTGATACAGGTTGCATTGAATTTATTAGTGAAGACATTGGGTCCTGGGCTTTTCTTTGTTGAAAGGTTTTTGATTGCGAATTCAATTTGTTTACACATTACTAATCGGTTGAAATGTTGTATTTCTTCATAATTCATCCTTGGTAGTTTGTATATATGTAGGAATGCATATATTCTAGCATGTCCAATGCCTTGTCATATAATTGTTCATAGTAATCTCTTGTGATCCTTGTATTTCTGTGATATCTGTTGAAGTGTCTCCTTACTTCTGATTTTGTTTATTTGCATCTTCTCTCTTTTTTCCTTAGTCTAGATAAGGATTTGTCACTTTATCTTTACAAGAAAACAACTCTATTTTCACCAATATTTTCTATTTATTTTCTGGTATCTAGTTTATTTCTGCTCTGATCTATATTATAGCCTTCCTTCTATTCATTTTGGACTTAGTTTGTTCTTTTTGTCTCTACTTCCATCAGGTATAAAATTAGCAATTTATTTGAGATCTTTATTTTTTATGCATGCATTTTTACTATATTCTTCCCTCTTAGAATTGCTTTTTCTCTAGTACATATGCTTTTGCATATTGTTTGTCCAATTTTATTTGCCTCAAAAATTTTTTTAAATTTCCCTTTCCATTTTATTTTTGACCCATTGATGATTCAGGAGCATGTTGTTTAATTTCCATGTATAGTGTTTTTTAGTAGTTCCTCCTATTACTGATTTCTAGTTTCATACCATTTGGTTGAAAAGATACTTGATACGCCTTCAGTCTTAAGTTTGTTAAGACTTATTTTGTAACTTATAATTTATCATGGAGAAAGTTACAGGTGCAGTTCAGGAAAATATATATCCCTCTGCCTTTGGATGGAATATTGTGTACATGTCTGTTAGTTCTATTTGCAGTAAAGTGTAGTCTAAGTCCAATGTTTTCTTTTTTTTTTTTTTTTTGAGACGGAGTCTCGCTCTGTTGCCCAGGCTGGAGCGCAGTGGCCAGATCTCAGCTCACTGCAAGCTCTGCCTCCCGGGTTCACGCCATTCTCCTGCCTCAGCCTCCCGAGTAGCTGGGACTACAGGCGCCCGCCACCTCGCCCAGCTAGTTTGTTTTTGTATATTTTTAGTAGAGACGGGGTTTCACCAGGTTAGCCAGGATGGAAGTCCAATGTTTTCTTATTGATTTTCATCTAGATAAACTATAGCTGAGACATTAAAGTACTCTACTATTATTATATTACCATCTATCTCTCCCCTCAGATCTATTAACATTTGCTTTATAGATTTAAGTGCTCTAATATTGGGTCCATATATATTTATAATTATTATATGTTCTTGATGAATTGACCATTTATCATTATATAATAAAATTTAATTTTACAGTTTTTTACTGAAAGCCTGTTTTATCTGATATAACTATAATTACCCATGCTTTCTTTGGTATACATTTATGTGGAATACATTTTTTATGCCTTTACCTTAATCTATGTGCAACCTTAGATGTGCAGAGGCAGCATGTATTTGGGTCTTGTTTGTTTTTATCTATTCAGCTACTCATCTTTTGATTGAAGATATTTGTCCATTTACCTTTGAGATGATTATTAATAAGTAAAAACTTAACTTGTCCATTTTGTCGGTTTTTTGGTTGTTTTATGGATCCTTTACTCCTTTCTTCCTCTCTTCTTGTCTTCCTGTGTGATTAGGTAATTTTCTCTAGTGGTATGCTTTGATTCTTTACTTTTTAACTTTTGTGTATTCACAATAGGTATCTGCTTTGTGAATACATAAGTCTCACATAAAACATCTTATAGTAGGCTATATT
Organism: Theropithecus gelada; assembly: GCF_003255815.1. NCBI lineage: Eukaryota > Metazoa > Chordata > Mammalia > Primates > Cercopithecidae > Theropithecus > Theropithecus gelada. The sequence continues at coordinate 33,033,549 of NC_037686.1, read as the reverse complement.
ATGTAGATAACATAACTTTGATTGTATTAAAAAAACCTCTATTCTTTTTTTTTTTTTTTTTTTGAGACGGAGTCTCGCTCTGCCGCCCAGGCTGGAGTGCAGTGGCCAGATCTCAGCTCACTGCAAGCTCCGCCTCCCGGGTTCACGCCATTCTCCTGCCTCAGCCTCCCGAGTAGCTGGGACTACAGGCGCCCGCCATCTCGCCCGGCTAGTTTTTTGTATTTTTTAGTAGAGACGGGGTTTCACCGTGTTCGCCAGGATGGTCTTGATCTCCTGACCTCGTGATCCACCCGTCTCGGCCTCCCAAAGTGCTGGGATTACAGGCTTGAGCCACCGCGCCCGGCCAAAAACCTCTATTCTTTTACTCCACGTTTGTCTACATGTTTTATGTTCTTGATGTCACAGTTTAAATCTTTTTTATATTGTGTATTTCTTTACAAATTATTGTGGCTGTTACTGTTTTTACCAGCTTTGTCTTTAAACCTTTATATAAAAAATTAAGTAATTTACACACCACGATTGGAATATTAGAGTATACTGAATGTGACTGTGTACTTTTACCATTGAGTTATGTATTTTCATATGTATTTGTGTTACTAATTAATGTATTTTTATTTCAGTTCAAGTAACTCCATTTAGCATTTCTTATAAGAAGGACCTGGTGGTAATGAACTACTTCAGCTTTTGTTTGTCTGAAAATGTTTTAATCACTCCTGCATTTTTAAAGACAGCTTTACCAGGTAAGGTATTCTTTGTTGGAGATTACAAAAAAAAAAAAAAATCCTTCTGCACGTTGAATACATTATTCCCTGGCACCTGGCCTGTAGGTTTATGCTGAGAAGTTCATTGGTAGCCTCTTTGAAGCTACCTTATATGTGACATGTTCTTTTTTTTCTTGCTCTTTTAAAAATTCTCTCCTTGTCTTGAATTTTCACTTTGATTTTAATATTTCTTGATGTACTCTTCTTTGATTTGAATTTGATTGGAGATCATTCACTTTTCTTCACCTGGATATTTGTGTCTTTCCCCAGCTATAAACACTTTTCAGCTATAATTTATTTTAGTAAGATTTCTTCTCTTTTTCTCTCTTTTCTTAAACTCCTATTCCTAAAATAGTTGCTCTTTTGCTGTGCTCAATAAATCCTGCAAGCTTTCTTCATTAATTTTTTTTTTTTTTTTTTTTTGAGACAGAGTCTCACTCTGTCACCCAGGCTGGAGTGCAGTGGCATGATCTTGGCTCACTGCAACCTCCATCTCCCAGTTTCAAGTGATCCTCCTGCCTCAGCCTCCTGAGTAGCTGGGATTACAGGTGCGTGACACCTTGCCTGGCTAATTTTTGTATTTTTAGTAGAGACGAGGTTTCACCATGTTGGTCAGGCTGGTTGCAAACTCCTACCCTGACCTCCCAAAATGTTAGGATTACCGGCCTGAGCCACCGTGCCTGGCCTCTTCTTTCTTTTCTATTATTTTCTTTTTGTCTCCTGTGACTGTATATTTTAAAAAAAGAAAGAAAAAAAAAACCCTAAACTTTGAGGTCAGTTTTCTTTTTTCTGCATAATCAGTTCTACTGTTGATGCTTTCTATTGTATTTCCATTTTATTCATTGCATTTTTCAGATCCAGAATTTCTCTGTTATTTTTAAACGATTTTAATATCTCTGATGAGTTTATTATTTTGGCTCTTAATTGTTTTCTTGATTTTATTGAATTGTTGCATTGTATTTTCTTGAAGTTCACTGAGTTTTGTTAAATAATGATTTTGGATTCTTTATCTGGCAGTTCACACAGCCCCATTTCTTTAGGATTGGTTACTGGTGTTTTATTTTTCAGTTTGTGCGTATCATATTTTCATGATTGTTCTTGATACTTGTGGCACTGTGTTGGTGTCTTTGCAAAATTGAAAAAGTAGAGACTTATTTCAGTCTTTGCACACTGGCTTTGTTGGGGAAAAGCCTTAATCAGTCAGCACATCCAGGGATTCTGGGCAGCCCATCTGAGAAGATGTGTGAGTGAGCTTGCTGCTGGAGGTTTCAAACAGGTTGGCACAGTTCCTGGGTTACCAGGTGGGTGTGCCTAGAGCCTGGATCCACTGGGGTGGACATGTTTACCATGGTAGTGGTCCTGCAGGCTGAGTCCATGAGGGTGGGCCTAAAGCCCACATCTACTGGGGACAGGCTGAAGCCTGTGTCCACAGGGGCCCACTTGGTATTTGGGTAGTCCTTGAGTTTGAGTATCCAGAGGCCAGTCAGGCCCTAGGATTGGTCTCATGTCTGGGTCTCCTGGGATGGGCCTGAAGCCTGGGTCTACTAGGGTGCATCTATACCCTAGTCTGGCTGATGGAGGTCTGGGCCTTGGGGCCACATGCACTGACCTGGAGCTTAAAGCTGGTCTGGTGCTAGAGCAGACATAGATCTTGGGTCTGTGGGAGCTAGTCTGGAACCTAGGATCCTGTGTGCTGGTCTGGTGCCTAGAACTTATGGGGTTAGTCTGGAGACTGGGTCTGTAAATGACAATCTGGAACTTGAGTTCATGAGGAAAGCCCTTGAGCCTGTGTCTGTAGGGCCTCAGGCAGAGCCAGGTTTTATTAGAATGGCCATGGATGTTGGGTCTGCTGGAATGTGGGGCCATAGTGCCTGGAGAAGGGGGCCAGCAGGGCCTGGAGAGGGAGGCTTGCCTAAAGTTTTAACTGGGTAAGGTCTGGTTTTGGGATCTGAGTTAAAGTTCAGTGCTCATTTTCTTCTTCTTTCCCCAAGCATAGGATTTCTTTCTATATACTGTACTGTCTGTGATGGGTTATGTGGGTAATGTATAATTCTCCTTCCTACCCTCTTCAACGTGTCTTCTTGTTTCTGTGATATACTCAGGTACTGTAATCTCTCACTTGATTTCCTTAAATTTTCATGCATGGATAGTTCAAATTGATGCTTTTGTGGTGGGATAGACACTGGAAGATCCTATTCCACCATTTTGCTGACACCTGGACTATAGAATTCTGGATGTAAATATTACACATGTGCTTAACTCTTTAAATAACATTGATCAACTCTATTATTTAGGTATAACAGAATAAGCATATATCTATTCTTCCTTTATACTTCATTCCCCTTTTAGTCTTACTTTATTTTCCAAGCCGAATTGGTTATTTATTGTGGTTCATTTTTTTATCTTCAAATATGTCCATTTTTTTATATTTATCCATTTTATATATGTTGACCTCTAACTTATATGTACTACCTTTCTGTTTCACCTTCTCCTGCTATTATTGTTTTTTAATTTCTACATTATTAGAATTAAAAAAAAATTGTACTCTGTTGTACAACCATTGCACTTGCTTCAGTCTTAATTATTTAATAATTAGAGTTGAATACATGGCACCATTCCATTTGCTATCATGTTTTTGCTATTTATTGGTTCATTAAAGTTTGTTCTCCAGATATTTCTTCAGGAATGACTAAATGGTAACTACATTGTCGCATTTCTTCAATTTTAAATTTGTGTGTTTTTTGCCTCTATACTTGAACTATTATTTGGGTATGTAACAAATTTTGGGTCATGATTTTTTTTCCTAAATAGTTTTTAGACATTATTATATTATAGAAATGGAGCAGGCACAATGGCTCACGTCTGTAATCCCAGCACTTTGGGAGGCCGAGGCAGGCTGATCACAAGGTCAGGAGTTCGAGACCAGCCTGCCCAACGTGATGAAACCCTGTCTGTACTAAAAATAAAAAAGTAGCCAGTGCAGTGGCGGGTGCCTGTAATCCCAGCTACTCGGGAGGCTGTGGCAGGAGAATTGCTTGAAGCTGGGAGTCGGAGGTTGCAGTTAGCCAAGATCACGTCGCTGCACTCCAACCTGGGTGACAGAGCAAGACTCTGTCTCGGGTCGGCAGGTGGGGGGTGGAAGGAATTAATTGTCTGATACCAGGGTTTGATTTCTTTTCTTCCTGTCAGTACGTTCAAAATAACTTTCTTCATCCCTGAAATTTAGTAATTTTATGAGAATTTGACTTGTTAATTAAGCATTTTATATCATAAATTGCTATGGGATAAATTATGCCTTTTCAACTTGCTGATTCCATTTTTTTTTTTTTTTGGAAAAAGGCTACCAAGATGCATTTTTACATATTTAATTCCATTTTTTTCTTTTAATAAATGCCAAAGTTGCAGAGAAGTTGAAATAATACAATTAACAGCTATCTCCATTTTATTCACATTCACTAATTGTTAATGTGTTGCCACATTTGTAATCTCTCTTTCTTTGTCTTTGTTCCTACTAAACCACTTAAAAATAAATCTTTCACCCCTAGGTACTTTATTAATGTTGTTTCTAACTACAAGTATAACTATCTACATAACTTTATTAACATATGCAAAATATTTAATATTAATTTCATAATTATCTAATAAGTTTTCATAATCATTTCTTCAATTTTTAAAAATGTCTTCTATAAATTCATAGTTTATTTTGTGCTAAAATTGAGTCAAGATAGGTCTATATATTTGTTTTTAGTTGTCAAATCTCTGTGCTTTTTCAATCTTGACCAGTGTCCCAGACATTTTTGTGTCTCATTACATTTGGTATTTTTTGAAGAATTCTGACCAGTAATCCAGCAAAAAAAGTCCCCTACTTTTATCTTGTATGAAATGAGGGTTTTTTTATATACCAACAACCAGGCTAAACATTTTTGAAACAAAGTCCTCATAGATGTTATGTACTTCTCATTCTATCACATTAGGAGGCTTATAATGTTTTTATTTATTCTTATTAGTGATATTTAAATTGACTACTTTTTAAAGGTAGCATCTGCTAAGCAGACTTTTTCATATTAACAATGCTACTGATCTTTGTAATTCAAATGGAATCTGTACTAAAGTCCTCTTCCCCCAAAATAAATGCTTTTTAGTATTTGTTGATACTAAATGCAATGAATGTTTTAGCATATATTTATTATCTATTAATATGTCATGCCTGAGGCAAACATTTTATGTGTGGAGTAGGAAACATGTTCCAAAATCGTTATTCTTTTTTCTAATTTTCTCATTTGTTCTACTTTTACTGTCGGTTTTAAAATTCAGAGCTCTTCTTCCTATTTTTTTCTCTTTTCTTCTTTGATACTATATTGACTCTTACGTGCTTTTCAAGAATTATTCAGTGTGTTACAAACATTACCATTAAAGATTTGTAATGCTCTAATTGTCAAAAATGAAGCAAATGTTTGCCCCTTTTAATATATATCCATTGGTTTCCTAGAACTCCCCTGCTTTCTGTCCATTTTCCACCCCTTATGTAATATGAAGCAGACATTTCTTTTCAGGAAGCCCTTGTTTCCTTCAGGGAAGAATGGTATTCAGAAATTAACATATGGCTGTTAAGTGTACACACAGTAGACTCTTTTAGTGGATAGAGTTAGGTATTTCTTAAATCATAACTTAATAGTGATAGCTCAAGTTCAAATCTATTTGTACAGATTTCTTTGTCTATTTTCTCTTTCTCTGTTTTTATCTCCTTACAATTATAGTGAGAACAGTGATCCCTAATACAGGTATTCATTTGATCTATCTTGTAATGAACACAAAATTGTTTTAGAATTACTGCAGAAGTACCATCACTAAGGAAAAACATTTTGGTAAGAGTTCTTCCTAAATCTTTTTGTTCTTAAAATATGTCACGCGAAGGATGGATAGTTATAGAACTGTGTTTCACAAGTTACTTGAATTATCTTCATTCCTGTATGGTTATATCATAAAATTGAAATACTATTTTATTCATTTATTCTGCTTGTATTGAGTTTTAATGTTTTCATTCCATTCATTTATATATATATATAATATATATATATATATAATTTTAACTTTTAAACAATATAATTTACACAAATGGATTATTTAAAAGTTAAAAGTTTATATAAATTATGTATTTAGAAAAGATTAATTCATGCTCCTTCTACTCTGCTGTTACCCACACCCCGTAGGTAATTACTTTTTATCTTTTCCCATTTATTTTAAAAGAATAACCAATACATTATATCACTTTCCAATGACTTATGTAGATACTTATCAATAGTGTATGTTGTAAAGCTTTTCAACTTCTGCTAATTGACTAGGTAAAATATACAAGTTTTGGTGTACATTTCTCTTGTTTTAAGTAAGGTATTTTTCCTATGTTTATGGGTAATTTGTACAATTTTTTACATTGAAATATGTATGTTTTTCCTTGAAATATGTATGTCCATGTTCTTTTTATTCATCATCTCTATATACTGAGTTTTGCTAATTCTTTATTTCTTTGTATATCGTGAACATTATCCCTTTGCCTGTTACATAAGTTGCAAATAATTTCTCATCTGTTTGTCATTTGTCTCTTGACTTTGCTCACATTGTTTTATTTCCATGCAAATGTTTTTTATTAATATGTAATTACTTTTATCTATTTAATAAACTTCATTTATAAATTTAATGTAGCCATCCACATATGATCGGTTTTGTTTAGTAAAAAAGATTAAAAGTAATCTAAGCAGAGTTTCTTGTTCATCTAACCTGGCTGCTCTCCTCCCCCTTGTCTGTGCCACACAGACACCTAAACATATCTTTTTGATGTTTGATTTGAGTTTCCAGTGAAGTTTCTAGAGAAAGATCCTGCAAGACAATGTTAATCTCTCATTTTTTTTAATGTCTCAAGGGTTTTACATTCTATTGCCAGCTCACACTGTACTTTCACCAGTTTGGCAAATATATTAGCTGAAATTTTCTTCCTGGTGTCAGGTTATACTACCCCAAGTGACAAAGGATTCCAGTCTCCTCATGCCTTCAGAAAGACTCCTTTTATATTGGGCACAATTTCTTATTCTTCAGTGGTTTTGGGAAAAGCTTTCAATTTGAAGTTAGTCTGGTTCCCTTCCTTTTCCTTTATTTGATTTTGTTATTTTTTTTTTCAACTTTTATTTTACATTTAGAAGGGTTTGTTACCTGTGCAGGTTTGTTACCTGAGTATATAGCATGATGCTAAGGTTTCTTCACAGACGATATTATTCTATACTTAGAAAACTGCAAGGAGTCCACCAGAAGGCTCCTGGAACTGATAAATGACTTCAGTAAAGTTTTGGAATATAAAATTAATGTACAAAAATCAGTAGCGTTTCTATACACCAATAATGTTCAAGCTGAGAGTCAAATCAATAATGCAATTCCATTTACAGTAGTTATGAAAGTAAACATTTAGGAATACATCTAAGGAGATAAGAGGTCTCTACGAGGAGAACTATGAAACACTGTTAAATTAAATCATAGATGACACAGACAAATGGAAAAGCATTCCATGCTCATGGATTGGAAGAATCTGGTTCCCTTTGGCTGTAAGGGTGGAAGTGACACTTTTTCCTGTCCCTACATTCTGGGACAGAAGAAAGAAACTCTAGGATAATCTCTTTTAATATCTTCTCTATTAAATTGTAATGGAAAGAAGACTTTTAAACTCCTAGAAAGACTATCGAATACATACATATACTGTCTTCCTTCAGTATCCATGAGGTATTGATTCCAGAACCCCCCCACAGATACCAAAACCTGTGGATACTCAAGCCCTTTATATAAAATGGCATCTTATTTGTGTGTAACTTACAAATATCCTCCTGTATACTCTAGATTACTTACAATACCTATGTAAATACTATATAAATGTTATGCCATATTTGTATTTGCAGTATCCTTTATTGTTTTATTATTTTGATTTTACTTTTTGAATATTTCTGATCCACGGTTGGTTGAATCCATGGATGTAGAACCCACATATACAGAGAGCTGACTGCTATATATATCTCTATATATAGATATATACAAACACAGACACATGTACATACACACATATATAGTATCTGTATCTATGCATATGTATACTAATATGGTTTGATCTCCATATTGTAAGAGGTACTTATATAGATAGAGCTCAATATTAGAAGTGGATAACAAGTTGCAGAACACTCTACAAATATATATATATGTGATAAAATGTCATTCTATGTATGTATATATAAAATATTGTACCACATATGTCTGTATGTAAATGCATAGACTATTAATCTAAATCATGCTCACAAAATGTAAAATAGTAATTAGATCTAGGGAAAGAGAAGGTAGTCTGAATGAGGGAGTAGTCAAAGTGGGCATCCTTTTTCTTGTACATTATAACTGGTAACTTCAAAAAAGAGAAAAATTGTTTCCAGATACTACTTCTATTTATATTATCTGTAGTGATAGTACAGGTGATAATAAGAATAAAACACTATGGATATTTGTTGCAGATGTAGAAAAACTGGTTATAAATGTACGTGAAAGTTGAAAAAAATTAGAATGCCAAAAACGTTTTGAAAAAGAACAAAGTGGATCACTCACACTACCTAAGTTTATTTTATAAAACTAGTATAACCCAGACAGCATGGCACTATAAAAGGAAAGACACATAGATCAATGAAATAGTAATAAGTCTAGAATTAAAACCACACAAATGCAATCAATTTTTTTTTGGCAAATGCAAAGGCAATCTCATGGAGAAAGAATCAGCTTTTCCAGATTATGATATTGGGGCAATCAGATACTCACATGAAAAAAAAATCAAAAATCAGACTTAATCTATCTTTCAAGACTAATGTAAAAATGAACCCAAAATAGATTATAGATATAAACATGAAACTATAAGAAATAAGAAAATTGATATGACCTTGGATTAGATAGTCCTTAGATATGACACCAAAATAAAAATTCATAAAAACTAAATTTAAAAATTAGACTTTATAAAAATTGAAAATAGAAAAACTCTTGTCTGCAAAAGTGTTTATCAAGAGAATGAAAAGATCATTTATAGACCAGAAGAAAACATTTGCAAATCACATTTCAAAGGACTTGTAATCACAGAAATAAACAGGTCAATTTAAAAATCATGGGACAGTCGAGGTGCAGTGGTTCATGCCTGTAATTCTAGCACTTGGGGATACTCAGGCCAAGGGATTGCTTGAGGCCAGGATTTTTTGAGACTAGCCTGGGCAACATAGTAAGACCTCATCTCTAAAAAGAAAATTAAAAATTAGCCAGGCATGATGCTGTTATAATAAGTAGTGAGTAGTAGTACTAGCTACTCAAGAGACTGAGGTGAGAGGATCACTGGAGCCCAGGAGTTTGAGGGTGCAGTGATCTATGATTGCAGCACTGCACTCCTGCCTGGGTGACAGAGGAAGATCCTGTCCTTAATACATATATGGACAAAAGATGTTAAAAATCATTTGAAAGGGAGGATATAAGTATGGCACATGAGCATATAAAAGGATGCTTAACATCATTTGTCATTTTGGAAATGCATATAAAATGGCAACATGGTACCATTTTTAAAAATTGAAGAAAATTGGAAAAAAAAATGCTGACAGATGTAAGAAGTGACGAATTCTTGTACATTGCTGATGGAAATGTAAAATGGTGTATTTGGAAAATAATTTGGCAGTTCCGCCTAAAGTCATACTGACTTTACCATTTGACATAGGATTATTTTTTCAAGTATTTGTCCAGATGAAATAAAAATGCATGTCATGCAAATACTTATACAAAAAGTTCATAGCAATTTTATTTTTATTCTTTAAAAACTAGAAGCAAACCAAGTATCTTTCAATAAAACCAGAATATTTTTGATGTACACAAATACATACAAAATGGTGTGGTGTGTATATATATACACACACACATATACACACATACACACACACACACATATATATATATATAATGGAATACTATTCATCAATAAAAAGAAAAGATGATAGAGTTATCATTTAACACAGCAGTTCCATTTCTACATATGTGCCCAAGAGAGATAAAAACATGTCCACAAAACTTGTAATGAATGTTCATTGCAACATTATTCATAATAGCCAACTATTCTTAAAAATTGGAAGCCATTCAAATGTCTATGAATTGATAAATGGCAAAATAAAAAGGAGTTTATCTGTACAATGGAATGTAATTTGGCAATTAAAAATAAGTACTTATACATGCTACACATGAATGGAACTTGAAAACATTATGCATCCTATGTGAAAGAATCAGCCACATATTGTATGATCCCATTTATATGAAGTGACCAGGATAAGAAAATTCACAGGGAAAGAAAAACTGATGGTTTTTCACAGAGCTGTGAGTTTCATGAAGGAAAAAGGGGGAAGGGTGTGAGAAGAATGGGGAATGACTGCTAATGTTTACAGGGTTTTCTTGGGGACTGACGAAATTTTCTAAAATTGAGGATTGTTGCACAACTCCATACATAGACTAAAAAATGCTGAATTGTACCCATTAAATGGGGTAAATTGTATGCTGCTTGAAACTCAATAAAACTTCTAAAACAGTAAATGCAATCTTGATAAATGCAACAACGTGGTTAAGTCTCAATAGGGTCAATAGGGTTGATCCCAGGAACCCGCTCTTTTAGAGTTACATATCATATAATTTAATTTAGGTGACATTCTTGAAAAGATCTATGGTGATAGAGAACAATTCATTGGTTCCAGGGGGTAGGGATTAGGGGAGGGCTTTATGACAAAAGGACAGCATGAGGAAATTATTTTGGGTGATGAAACTGTTCTGTATCGTGCTTGTGGTGGTAGTTACACAAATGTAATCATGAGTTAAATAGCATAGAATTATGTAACGAAAGAAAAATTTTCTGCTACATATTTTTTTTAAAGTAAAAGGAAGAGAAACATGACACAAAACATCAATATGCAGAAGATAAATTTTATATTTTTCTTATCTGAGGGTAGTATTTTTTAAAATCTTTTTACACGTTTAAAGTGTTTATCTTATGTCCCCAATGAATACCTACTTAATGAGAAGTTGTCAAACATCGCACTTCACTTGGTAAGGGAATCTTACCAAAACTAGCGTGACGAAACAAAAAAGACCTGAGTCCATCCTGGGCATCCTGACATGTACCTAGGTTTTTGACACCTGACTGGGCTTCTATATTCTGCACCCAGAAGCTCTTAATGGCTCTTCTGACATAGTAATTGTTACGCAATGCCAGCCTCATTGAATACCTCAACCACTAATCTGCCCATCTGTCTTATTCTGAGTGGAACATATCCTATTTCCACTATAGGAGTCTTAAAGGTAAAGAAAAAGGATGTATACTACAAGTTTTAAATCCATCTTATTATCCAACTAAGGAAATTAGATGATCAGTTTATCTTAGCTCAATAATTAAGTTATGTCTGCTCCAAAATCTCTTTAAAAATTAAATTAGCATTAAGGCTGAGAAGATAGTTGGTGGAATTAAATACTTGTAGTACCACTCCCATCTTATTCCTTTCTAATACAGGTAAGGTCTAGATTTTGTCAATGTTTTTATACCTTTCACTGAATAAAGAGGATTACCATTTCTAAAATTGATTAATTTTTCCTTGAACTACACTTTGTACCTGATTCTTGGAAGTAATATAAGCATGTGATTATGCTGACTTTAAAATAAGGTGTACATCTCTGATGTGAGCTTAAACAAATCTATTTAGATGTATGTTCATGTAAGTATCTTGTTTTGAGTAAGTTATAATGGAGTTAGCATAATACAGTGGACTACCTTAGCTTTATTTTTCCAGAATTTCAGTTTCCTCATACAGCAAAATGATGGTAACATATCTACCTGGTCTGCCTACCTTACAAAATCATTGTCTCAATGTTTTTATTAATATAGTATATGACCATTCATTCAGTCACCCTTGCCAGAAGCTAGGGCCTCATGACAGAATCTCTTTTTTCATTCAATCCTCTAAAACCATGAGATCAGACATATGAAGGTATTATCTCAATGTCCCAAGACCATCATCTGTCCATACACTCCTCTGCATTCCTTTGCACGCTCAGATAAGGCCTTCATTCTTACATGGATTACTATAACTTTCTATCTAATTATCTTATTGCAAATACTTTTTTTTTTTTTTTTTTTGGAAATGGAGTCTCCCTCTGTCACCCAGGCTGGAGTGCAGGTGGCATGATCTCGGCTCACTGCAAGCTTCGCCTCTCGGGTTCACGCCATTCTCCTGCCTCAGCCTCCCGCGAAGCTGGGACTACAGGCGCCCGCCACCATGCCTGGCTAATTTTTTTGTATTTTTAGTAGAGACGGGGTTTCACCATGTTAGCCAGGATGGTCTCGATCTCCTGACCTCGTGATCCACTCGTCTCAGCCTCCCGAAGTGCTGGTATTACAGGCGTGAGTCACTGCGCCTGGCCTGAAATAAGTTTTTTATGACCACCATAATCTCACATTATCACCCCAATTTTATCTTCACACTAATGACATGATGGTCTTCCTAAAGCAGAAATCTAACCAGGTCTTCTGATCTTTTTAAATTCCATTGAAGTCTCCTTCTTGGGATAAAGCTGAAACCCCTGAAAATATAATATATTATTATATTTTAAAATATAATAATAATCTGACCTCTGGTTGCCTCTGCAGTTTCATTTTCCACCAATGCCCATATAAGCATGATTTGCTCAAATCCAAATCAACTACCTGCAATTGAAGAAAGACAGAATCCTATTTCATACCTCTGTAGCACAAACTGTACGTTTATATGTTATGCTCAAAATGTCTGTCTTGCCTCTCTACATCCCTCCTTTTGTTTTCCTAATGCCTACAAGTGACTAAAATAAAGTCGTAACTATTCTTTGGGAGCCTAAGGCAGGAGGGCCACGAGGTCAGGAGATCGAGACCATCTTGGCCAACACGGTGAAACTCCATCTCTAATAAAAATACAAAAATTAGCCAGGTATGGTGGCGCATGCCTGTAGTCCCAGCTACTTGGGGGACTGAGGCAGGAGAACTGCTGGAACCCAGGAGGCAGAGGTTACAGTGAGCTGAGGTCACGCCACTGCACTCCAGCCTGGTGACAGAGCGAGACTCAGTCTCAAAATAACAATAATAATAATAACAACGAATGAAGATCAAAGTACTATAAAGATTTTCCTGACCACCATGCTAAGGTAGAGGACTCTTACTTTTACTTCTTGAGTACTTTATCATAGCTCTTATTATACAGACTTACTGCCTTTCTTCCCTCACTACACTGTAATCTTCACAAAGGAAGCACTACCTCTTTTTTTTTTCTTTTTAACTTGTGTATCTAGCACATGACATAGTAGTTTATATACTACAGGTAATCTATAACTTTTGATTGAATAAATGTTATATGTAAAAGTATTTTATCAACTACAAAAAAAAATCATCAGAATATAAATCACTGTGATCATTACCACCCACAAGTTAAATGTTAGGACAGTGTAATATTTTAGTCCTCTTCCTAAATATGAGAGCCTTTTCTTGACCAAAACTGCTAATAATGCCACAAACCAGGTTCTGGCTAAATAATATAAAGTATTGGGATCTCATCTCAGATGTGCTACTTACTCATTTGTTGTTTGATTTTGGGGAAAATACTTAATATCTGTGAATCACAATAACATCTGCAAACTGGCAATATTAACTATTAATTTACAAATTTGTTATTAGATTTATATATATTTATATATCATTGGATGTGTCATATAGGCAAATGGAGTTGGTACAGTTTCTCTTTACTTGAAATATAATATCTAGGCACACATGAAATTGTAGCTGCTATTATTGTTATTTAAAAATAAATTTAGAGGAATAAATAAGAAAGTTTCTTCACATTTGCGTGGCAACTTTATATTCCATGTATATTTGTGGCTTGGGGCACTGTTCATAAAATGAAAATATATGGTACCAGATACAGGAGCTGCCAGATGTCACATTCTATCCTTAAGATATAAGGAGAGGAAAAAATTTGTGGAGAGCCGAATCAAATCATCTGTATTATTTATTGATATACATACCACTCTCCCATACGCACCAACTGGTCTAGGTATTGGGTTTATTTTTATAAATGAACTTGATAAATAATTGAATACGATATTCTGTCCTGTCCCTGCTATTCTGTCCTTGGACTCTTGGGGCATTAAGAATTCATGCCTCGGCCGGGCGCGGTGGCTCAAGCCTGTAATCCCAGCACTTTGGGAGGCCGAGGCGGGTGGATCACAAGGTCAGGAGATCGAGACTATCCTGGCTAACATGGTGAAACCCCGTCTCTACTAAAAATACAAAAAACTAGCCGGGCGCGGTAGCAGGCGCCTGTAGTCCCAGCTACTTGGGAGGCTGAGGCGGGAGAATGGCGTGAACCCGGGGGGCGGAGCTTGCAGTGAGCCGAGATCGCGCCACTGCACTCCAGCCTGGGAGACACAGTGAGACTCCGTCTCAAATTAAAAAAAAAAAAAAAAAAAAGAATTCATGCCTCTCTTGACCTGCAAGCTTCTACTCCTATTCCAGCAGCCCTGTGTGGTGTCTGAGAAGAGATTTGCCACTCAAGCTAAATTGTGTGGTGTTTTTCTGATATGCAAAATGTTGGCCCAGTGGAAGCCTCTGGACTCATTTTCATTAGTGATTTAAACACATTTGGAGAGTAGGATGGGGTGGGCAACAGATTATTTGCCTCTCAGCATGGCAAAACCACCTTTATTGTCACTGCTCACTGGCTCAGAAGAAATTAGCCACCTAAGTACGTAGCCTCTTCTGCTTTTCAGTGGGCTGATTTGTGCTCATATTGGGTTCCTGGGATCACCAGTGAGGGTCAGCTCTCCACTGATTAATCAGGTTGGACAGAGCCCCTAAAAACAGAGCTGGTCCTTCCCCTAAGCACCTTGCTCCAGAATTTTGCTCATTTTGAGTATTTATTTACACCTGTCTGGGGTGGTGTGCAGATAAGGGTGCCAGCTAGCTTTTAAAAATATTAAATAAAGCTTGTTTGAATAAGTTATCAGATCCTTTGCTACTTAATTTTTCAGTATCTATGAACCTGCTACTGACATATTAGAAATGGGAAGCTTGTTACTCCCCTAATTGATGTTAATGAATCATGTTTCCATGTCCTTGAGGTAGGGTTTAGGGCTCAGTTTCACTTAGTCCCCTGGTGCATTGCATTGTCGTAACCTCCTTTAGTTTACAAACTACAGAAAACTCTTGGAAAGTCATAAGGTTAGGTATGTTGTAGCCTGCAGTTAGAAAGTAGTCATTGTGGAAGAGCTCAGACCAGCAGGGATGATATTCCATAATGGTAAATATTGCCCTGGATATTAAAAATATGAGAGAGACAAAGTAACACCACTTAGAGACAGAAAGGTCTGGATAATTTCATACTATTTGCAAAGGATAAAACCAAAAATTTCTTTCCTCACATTCCAGAAAATAATTTAGCTCTCTCTCTGCAGCAGTTACTGTCATTTATCACTGTCTTTCATCCGTAAAGAATTTTCCACTAAATAAATTTCTTTAAAAAGCCCAAAATAATACATTGGAAAAAATTTGTTCAAAGTCCATTTGAACACCAATCATACTAATTTCCAACCTGTTCCTGAGATTGTTGGAGATCAGGCTTCTGTATTGGGCAGATCTGTTTATCAAGTGAGCCAAGCAACAGCAGGGGCTCAGCTATTCAATTCTTCTCTAAGGTCCTGCAGTTATGGTCACTGGTCATGGGCTGCCTGATGGCCTCTGCTGCTGTCTGCCTGCACTTCTCTAGTCCTCACCATCACTCCACCCACTCTGTTTTTCTGTCCAATTTTTAAACAAAATATATATATACATATATGTGTGTGTGTGTGTGTATGTTTCATTTTTTTTTCCTTGTTCTCATCTATTTTTGATGCACCTGGGGTTTCACTTTGCTGGGAGTGGCAGATTCCCCAGACACAATTCCCAAAGATTTTGATACAAAGCTGGGGGTTGGCGGTTGGTCAAGAAATCTGAACTTTTAATTGGCATTTAAGCTCATTCAGGCATGGTGATCTTGGGAACATACTTGGAGCAACATTGCTGCACAGAACGAAAACCCGTTATTTTTTTAAATTACTGTTATGTATTTAAAGTATACAATATGATGATTTGATATACATATACAACATGAAATTATTATAGTCAAGTAAATTAGAATATCCTTCACCTCCCCAAATTATCGTGTGTGTGTGTGTGTGTGTGTGGTAAATGCACAAAAAAATCTCCTATCTTAGAAAATTTTCAGTATACAATATTAACTATGGTCCTTATGCTGTACATTAGATCACTAGACTTCTTCATCTTACATAACTGCAACTTTGTACCTTTTGACTTACATTTCCTCATTTCTTCCCCTTCTCTGCCCCTGATAACTGGTGTTCTACTTTCTGTCTCTGTGTGTTTGGCTCTTTCTAAATTCCACATATAAGTGATATCATGCAGCAATTTTTATTTCTGTATCTGGCTTCATTCCTTTAGCATAATGCACTTCAGGTTTATTCATTTTTGCCACAAATGGCAGGATCTCATTTTTTAAGGCTGGATAATATTTCATTACACACACTTACAATACACACACACACATAAACACATACATCACAATTTCTTTTTGCATTCATCCAATGATAGACTCTTAGGCTGTTTTCCTATCGTGGTTATTGTGAATAATGCTGCAATGAACATGGAACTGCATATATCTCTACAAAATGTTGATTTCATTTCCTTTGGATATATACTCACAAGGTGGATTCCTGGACCACATGGTAGTTCTATTTTTAATTTTTTGAGGAAGCTCTATATTGTTTTACATGTCTACTAATTTACATTGCCACCAACAGCATACATATGTTTTCCTTTTCTCTATACCCTGGCCACACCAGCAGTTTGTTATCTCTTGTCTTTGGGATACTTGCCATTCTAACAGGCATAAGGTGTTATCTCATAGTTTTGATTCACATCTCCTGGGTGAGTAGTAATGTGGCACATTCTTTTATCTACTTCTTGGCCATTTTCTTTGGAATAATGTGTATTCAGGTTCTTGCTCATTTCTTTCAGGTTAGCTTTTTATTATTTTCTTTTGCTATTAAATTTTGTGAATTTCTTATATTTTTAGATATTAACCCCTGATCATCTGTATGGTTTACAAATGTTTTTTTTTTTTTCTCCCAGTCCATAGTTCTTCCTTTTATTTTGTTGATTTTTGTTCATTGTTTCCTTGGCTGTGCAGAAGCATGTTAGTTTGATGTAGTCTTACTTGCTCGTTTTTGCGTTTATTGCTTGGGCTTTTGGTGGCATATTTAAAAATTTATTGCCAAGGCCAAAGGCAGAGAGATTTTTTCCTGTGCATTCTATGAGTTTAACAGAGCAAATCTGCTTTTTTTTTTTTTTTTTTTTGCAGTTACTAATTTTGTCAAGATGTTGCAAGATGATTTATATTCATTTGATACTCACAAAACACCTGTGAGTTAGGTATTATTAACTACATTTCTCAGGTGGGAAAAAGAAAACGAGATTCAGAAACTTTAAGTACTTGCCCAAGGTTACACAGTTAGTGCACAGCAGAGCCGGGATGAAAACCCAAGCTCGTCTGATTCAAAATCCACCTCTTTCCACCACGTCATGCTGCCTCCTCAGGTAAGACGTTGCCAAGATGTTTGCCAATGAACCTGGCAACCGCTCATGCTGGCATTCTCCCTCTCTCATCTCTACATCCTTCTGTTCCTCCATAAGGACTAAATACCCATATATTTTTGGGCTTTGTCCCAAATAACGTGGGTGAGGCCAAAGAAAATTGAAAATACATTATCTGCTCTCCAGGATTATGGATTTTATTGGCAAAGACAGGTGTCACACGTAACAGTATTTACAAAGAGTAAACGACAATAATGTGATCATGACTTGGGGCTAACTTGGTTTTGAGATAAATAGTGCCCTATTTTTTACTTGAAATTGATGTTGATGTTATGGAGATTTCCTGTATAGCAATAATGGCATGTGTCAATGTCAAAAAGTACAAGTTTCTAATTCTGGTTTTACTAGCAAAATCTCTACAATACCGTGTCTCCTAAACTTTATGGAGCACATTACTTCTGAGGGAATCCTTAAAAAATTGAATAGCATTTTGTAATGAAAATCCTAATATATTCAAGGTAAACATTATGTTAAGAAAATACTGATCACCTTGGACTGAGCTGATGAAGACGGAACCCTCTCTGGCTGCAAATACAGGAATTTAGTCACAGGCAACAAATGCAATTCACATCAAGAAACAGAATCAATGATGCAGAATCAGTACAACAACCTAGAGTGTTAGAATCTAAGGAACACAAAGTAATAAAATGACCTGAAAAAATGCTATGAAATAATTATGAATAAGATACAAATTTAGAGTTGAACTCTAAAGAAAGATAAATGTAAAGATGCTAAAATTGAAGCAAGCAATCAAGGCAAAAGCATTAATGAGAGGTGGAGAACCCTAACATTTATAATAAGCTGTAGGGTTTAAAAGCTACAAACTGGTATTCTAACACATAGCCCAGGTGCAAAAAAACAATAGGAGCATGAGCCTGAGTAGGGTAAATAAATTAGAACTGAACCCCTTGCATAAATCCTAGGGATCCGAATTCTCCCCATCATTTTGGGGAGATACTCTGTGGACACTGCATGGGGGTATTGAGATTTCTGCTTGGGAATAAAAAATTTATTTCCCAGCTACAGCAGACAACTCTCAAGCTCTTTCAGGAGATTGCCTCAACTGAAAGAGCCACTTTGACCAAATGTATACCCCTTTACTGGGCTGGCCCATCTTCAGTGTCTGAGCATAGGATTCAGGAAAAAACAAAAACCAAAAAACTGTAAAGTCATTCCACCTTCAGGGCTTCTTACAGGAGTAGGCTAGTTATCTGTTGATAATGCATAGCTTGAATTTTGCCTCTGTCCAATATTGAGTTCTCTTTCCTTTCATAGGTGTTGATTCCGAGAGCACTCAGTATGTCTCTTCCTACGGAATCCCTCCTGCAAAATATGTCTATTAGAGAGCTCAACCTAAAGGGACTCACAAGGGTACATGCAAGCTTTAATTTTACTTTTTATCTTAGAGGAAGAGGAAGAAGAAGAAGAAGAAAAAGGAGGAGGAGGAGGAAAGAGAAGAAGGAGGAGGAGGAAGAAGAAGAAGGAGGAAGAGAAGAACAAAAAAGAGGAGGAGGAGGAAGAAGAAGAGGAAGAGGAAGAAGGAGGAGGAGGTGGAGGAAGAAGAAGAGGAAGAAGAAGAGGAAGAAAAAAGAGGAAGAGGAAGCGGAAGAAGAAGAAGAAGAAGAAGAAGAAGAAGAAGAAGAAGAAGAAGGAGGAGGAGGAGGAGGAGGAGGAGGAGGAGGAGGAGGAGGAGGAGAAGAAGGCGGCGGAGGAGGAGGAGAAGGATGAGGAGGAGGTGGAGGAGGAGGAGGAGAAGGTGGAGAAGGAGAAGGAGGAGGAGCAGGAGAAGGTGGAGAAGGAGGAGGAGGAGGTAGTGGAGGAGGAGGAGCAGGAGAAGGCGGAGAAGGAGGAGGAGGAGCAGGACAAGGAGGAGAAGGTGGAGGAGAAGGAGGAGGAGAAGGTGGAGGAGGAGGAGGAGAAGGAGAAGGAGGAGAAGGAGGAGAAGAAGGAGGAGGAGGAAGAGAAGGAGAAGGAGGAAGAGAAGGAGGAGAAGAAGGAGGAGGGAAAAATAAATGATGTGAAACTGAAATCTCAGGACAAATGCATTGCATTACTTTTGGTCTGATTTCACACTATCCATTTTCAGTGAGTGAACTAAAGCTATTACATTGATCTTAAAGTTGTTCTATGATAAACTGAACCCAAGTAGATACAGGTAAGAAAGTTCTGTCAGGAAGCTTTCATATGTCAGGGCATACAGGACTTTCAAAGAATAAATAATGTCAATAAAGAAAGTTACAAAATCAAAAATTCAATATTACATGAAGGCATTAAAAAACTGACAATGTTGAATTTTATCTCAGTCTTGTATTACTAGAAAATAGCAATGGTCAAGAGATGCTTTCAGTCCTCTGTGTTCTGAGAAATGGCTAACTGGAAAGGACTACTCTGTTGTTGTGTATTCAGAGAAAAAGACCTATGCCTGTCTTTCCTCATGACTCCCACAATGTCACCCTCATTTTCTTTGAGAAGCCACTCATAAATGTATAATAACTGTTGTAACATTCTGAAAAAAAAAATCTTCAATTGTCTGGTGCAGTTTGTCTTTCGCAGTCTTGATACCATGACTCAGGTAGGCTCTGACTGTGCCTTCATAACACAATGAACTCACCTCAAGTTAATGAGGCCTCTTGTAACTCTTTTTTTGTGCTCCTGTAGGTCTAGAACTCAACAGTGAACTCAGCTCTTTTTATGCTACTGACTCTTTTGTTGGGTGATAGATAATTAATTTTGGGTCCCGATTTTTTACTTGATTTCTGGTGCCAGCATCTTTTGGCTTTATTATCTAACCATTTGGCTTTTTCTGTAAATTGATTGAAGGTTTACAGAGATCTTGTATCTATTGGTAGAAAGACAGAGAACGTGGTTTGTTAATCTTTTCAGTTTGTCTCTTTGTTTATTTTGAGATCAAATCAATTGAGAATTACATGCCTACCAGGAAGTATATATATGAATTGGTAAGTTTGTATTTCTGTGTTTATGCTTGAAAAAGGACTAATTTTAGAACTGAAGTTGTAAGTTTCCTCTCCTGTATGTTTGTATGTTTATGTGTCTCTAACATAGGCCTTCATTTTATGAGTATATAATATTTTCTCTCCTCTAAATATATTTCCAAATTTGATTATATACTCTCTGAAAAGAAGTTCTATTCTAGTAGGTATAGAAATAAATAAACACTAATGTGACTTGGAAGTTCCAAACTTCTTAAGAAATAAAAAAATAAATAAATAAAGGTTATTCTTGTAATTCAGAAATGTTTTAAAAATTCAGGTTTACATAATTTAGGCGAATCTTTGGCTAGATTAGCTTAATATGTTTTGCTTAATAATTGCAGATGTATCTTTTCTGATTTGTCAGTGTTCAATACAATATAAAAGTAGATTTTTATTTTACCTACTGATTAAATAAGCTAGTGTTACTTAATAACTAAGCATGTATTATTTATTAAGTATACTTAATAAATAAGCTAGTGTTACTTCTATGAAATGCCTAAGATTAATAAAAAGGTAAGTTTATAAAGTCACATTAAATCATTATTCATCTTTTTTCTTTATTTTTGAGACAGAGTGTTGCTCTGTCACCCAGGCTTGAGTGCAGTGGTGCGATCTTAGCTCACTGCAGCCTCTGCCTCCCCAGTGCAAGCAATTCTCCTGCCTCAGCCTCCCGAGTAGCTGGGATTACAAGTGTGTGCCAGCATGCCCAGCTAATTTTTCCATTTTTCGTAGAGACGGGATTTCTCCACATTGGCGAGTCTGGTTCCAGACTCCTGACCTCAGATGATCCGCACACCTTGGCCTCCCAAAGTGCTAGGATTACAGGCTTGAGCCACTGTGCCTGGCCAGTTTTGTAATATTTCATCTTGATGATAATTTGAAAGATTTTTGGACAACTGAAAAACTTCAAATGATACTAAATTGAGTTAGTGAAGAGATATTCATCATATACCTAGATTATGTCTAAGATAGAGTACTGAAAGTTTAATTGCTAAGCATAATTATAACTTTTGTATACAAAAACTTTTGTATACAAAAACAAATATATACTTTTTGTTTCACTTTTATATAGGGAAGAT
The DNA here is from genome assembly GCF_003255815.1 of Theropithecus gelada. Taxonomy (NCBI): domain Eukaryota; kingdom Metazoa; phylum Chordata; class Mammalia; order Primates; family Cercopithecidae; genus Theropithecus; species Theropithecus gelada. The sequence goes on along the minus strand of NC_037686.1, from coordinate 33,011,909 downwards.
TGGCTATAGATCTTTGGGTCTGATAATGAATATGTTCATCTTGCTACCTGGAAAAGTTGTACAACAAGGGGTGTGTATAGATGTGAAAAGTTGTAGAGGGTTTGTGAAAAGGGAATTTTATTTATCATGGTCCAAGCTGTTAAAATTTGATGGTTTTATTTACAGAACTTTCAAAAGGAATTTAGTATCAAATGTTATAGTACTGAAAGCTAAAATTTGTTTTCTTCTCTGTTAAGATGGAAAAAAAGATTGGATTAGTGGCCTACCATTAATAAGGGCCTATAAAATGTATACTTTACCTTCTGTGAAATTTGTCTATACAACAAAAATTCTGTGTCTTACCAGAATAAATTTTTATGGTTTGTTTATTTTAATATATCCTTGATTATTTAAGTAAACAAAGGTTTCTCACTTAGGAAAGAATGAAAGTTATTTCAAAATAATGTTATCTCCTTTGTTTTCTTTCAAAATATTTTACTGTCATTTTGATTAAATAGGTTATAAAGTACTATTGCACAGCCATCCATCATCCTATATTAATCAAGTGTTCAAATCTCCTGACAACTTTTGATATTTTGCTTTCCTCAAATCCAGTCCTAAATGATATCTTTTGCATCTAAAACTGTCCTTCAGATATCCCAGAGGGCTCTTGGAAAATCACAAAGATTTGTTCTTTTTCCTTGTAATAAAGAGGTGCTAGAAATAATTAAGTTTTTTTGATATGTTACAATTGAGTATGGGCATTGTCAAATCAGAAGAGGTATGTAGCCTTCCCTAGGTTAAATTTGTATGAGTGAAATTATATTAATATAAATAGTTCAGAAATTGTATGCTATATGAGAAGTTTCTAGAGATTTGTCCCTGGCCATGATATCATTCTTTTTTTTCTTTTTTTTTTTTTTTAAACACAATCTCGCTGTGTCACCAGGCTGGAATGCAGTGGCACAATCTCGGCTCACTGCAACCTCTGCCTCTCGGGTGCAAGCGATTCTCCTGCCTCCGACTCCAGAGTAGCTGGGACTGTAGGTGGGTGCCACCACGCCGAGCTAATTTTTATATTTCTAGTAGAAATAGCGTTTCACCATGTTGGCCAGGATGGTCTCCATCTCTTGACCTCGTGACCATGATATCATCCTATTTATCAGTCTTGCTGTTTTTCCTGATATTAGATAAAAATGGTATAGCTATCAGTCATAAGTTGTCATTTTTAAAAATGTTAAGTTAGTCATATCTTTACTTCTTTAATGTAAATCTAGCATTTTCTAGGCCATTGGTTTTAAATTGAGGATTCACAGCAGTGACCTATTTTTATTTAATATACAGATGTTTAAGAACTACTCATCACTGAACGTCTACACTTGATGTTCTTGATAGATTCTAGAATAGTCTTAGTGTATGAATGGTATATTTGGAGCATATTATGTATCAGGATAATTTTATGTTACATTTTAATTTTTCTGTGTAAAAGTTACCTAATTTAAAAAAATTTAGACATCATATCTACTATTTTGAAAATGGGGTTAATCAACATATTTGCAGTTATTTTGCCTAAAGAATTTTTGGACTTGTTTTATCTTATTTCGCATGCCACAAAAACGAGATTTTTCTTGTCAATTCCATTACAAGTTGAGCATCCTCATTCACAAATTCAAAATTGGAAATGCTCCCAAATCTGAAACTTTTTGAGCATGGATAAGCTGCCACAAGCAGAAAATCTCACGCTTGACATCTTTGCTTTCTGATAGTTCAGTGTACACAAAGTGTTTCCTGAACTAAATTATTAAAAATATTATATAAATTACTTTCAGGCATTGTGTATAAGGTGTGTATAAAAGATAAATGAATGTTGTCATTAGATTTGGGTCCCTTCTTCAAGATATCTCATTATGCATATGCAAATATTTTAAAATCTGAAAAAATCCAAAATCTGAAACACTTCTGGTCTCAAGCATTTTGGAAAAGGAATATTCAATCTGGATCCTTGTAATGAGCTCTCATCAGAGAATTCCCTTACAAAAATAATCAATAATGAGTTTGACACAGTTATTTTAAATCATTTTTTATCTACAGATAGCTTTGTGTTTGATTGTTTTATTCTGGTTCTCTCCTGAAAGCTCTTGCAAGCTACAAGCCAGAGTGCTTCATTTGTGATAACAGCTCTCTCAGAGCACCATAGCAAAATATGCCAGATACTTGTAGGTGCAGGCTTCTAATAGCATCACTTAAACAAGTTTGAAATCTAACCAACAGACTAAGTCAGATTTTCCAGGCACCTGGTTGAGAAGCAGATGAATTCATAATGTTGCTAACTCAAGATCTAAGAGGACAGGAATTAATTACATGGGTTGAATGAAATGATGAGAGATGACTGTTCTTTTGGTTAATGTCCTATTTTTGTTATTTAATGAACTCCTCTCTTCATTTAAGCCATCCATGACTATCTCTAAGCTATCTATAATCCATAACAAATGAGTAGACTACTTTTGTACACAAAAATAAAATATTTATAGCTGATACCATTTCTCCCTATTTGATCATTTTCAGAATCATGAGAATTATAGGACAGATTTGGCAGTAGTTAAATATTTTCTTGAATACAACACAGAAATAAACTAATGAAACATTTGGAGAATGGTGAAGAATACCCTCAGTTCTGTACTCACATCACCATCCCTAACACTTTTCATTTGTATGTGGATGATTTTTTTTTAAATCTCAATCTCCTATGGCTTTTTGCCTGAAGGCATTCCCTGGCCACTGGAGTATGTCTGAACCATGCACAAAAAGCTGCAAGTGTCAAAGAATGAATAATGTCCGTGGCAAGTAGCCTTCAGTAAATATTATTAGTTGGGAGTTTGTGCATAAATGCCACGTTTTGAGATATGTTCAATAATGCCTCCCTAGAGGTCCCTAGTAGTATTGAGCCTCTGTTTCCACAGTAGTAATCTACTTATTATTTTACCCTGTATTAGTTTCCATTCTGTGTTGCTCTACTAGGGCTGCCATAACAAAGAACCACAGATTTGATTACTTAAGAAATATAAATTTATTATCTCACAATTCTGGAGGCTAGAAATCTGAGATCAAAGTGTCAGCAGGGTTGGCTTCTTCTAACGCCTTTCCAATTGGCTTTTATGTAGCTGTCTTCTTCCAGAATATTCACTTGGTCTTCCCTTTGTATGTGTCTTATCATGAGCTGAATTGTGTACTCCAAAATTCATATATTGAAGCCCTAACTCCCAGTACCTCAGAATGCGACTGCATTTGAACGTGTGACCTTTAAAAATGTGAGTACATTGAAATGAAGCTGTTATAGTGGGCTCTAATTCAATCTGACTGACGTCCTTATAAGAAGAGGGAATTTGAGCACACACAAAGACATTAGGGATGTTTGTACACTGAGAAAAGACCATGTGCAGACACAGTGAGAAGGAGGCCATCTGCAAGACAGAAAAAACAGGCCTCAGGAGAAACCAAACCTGCCAACACCTTGATCTTGGACTTCTAGCCTCCTGAACTATGAGAAAATAAATTTCTGTTGTTGAAACCAACCATCCAGCCTGAGGTATTGTGTTATGGCTGTCCTAGCAAATAACATTAGGTTGGCCCATTACTTTCAATGGCAAAAACTGCAAGTACTTTTGCACCAGCCTAATATATCTGTGTCTTAATCTCCTCTCCTTATAAGGACACTAGTCAGGTTAGATTGGAGCTCCTCCATATCATCTCATTTTGCCTTAATTATCACTTTAAAGACCCTATCTCCAAATACAGTCACATTCTGAGATACCGGGAGTTAGAACTTCAACATGACATGAATTTGCAGGAAAATCAATTCAGTCCTTAGCACTTCACTTCTGAATTTCATGCTCTCCTCTCTCCTATTTGTGTTTCCCAGGGATTATTCTCTAAGAACCCAGTTGCAATTAATGCTTTCTCTTAGACTTTGCTTTTGAGGAGTCTCAAACTAAAGCAAGTGGTTAAAAGGCCTGGGGGAGAAAAAGAAGTTTAAGACATTTTCTGAAAAATTCACAGAACAGGAGACTGGAGAGAATGAGAAAGAGGTATTTAAAAATATAGTGGTATAGAACTTTTAAAAACTAAAGGAAAACATGGGTTTTTAGATTAAGGATTACACTGAGTTCAGAGTAGAATAAACAAAAGCAATCTCTTTGTAAATTCATTTTATTAGTTATAGCATATTAAATTGCTCTATAAATAGACCCTAAAATATAAGAACTTAAACTCACAAAACCATCCAGGGAAGGTGCTCTAGAATTATGTGACAATATATGGACTCCTACTCCTGCCATTCTGTATCTCCACCTTTGCCATGGATTGCTGCCATCCATAACTAGCCAGAGGATAGGAAAGGTCAGGAGGAAGACATGGCTACTTTAAAAGCTGATTCATTGTAGAGAATTATATTCCTCAGCCACACTTAACTGCAAGGGAGGCTGGGAAACATGAACTATTTCTGCCTGGCTACAGTAACATTATAAAAGCAGGAAATAATAGATTTTGGTAGACACCAAGGATTTCTGCTTCACAACATGATGACATTACAGAATGAAAACTGCAAAGGCAAAAACCAAGACAAACCAAAAAAGAAATACTAAAAATGTATCATGTATCACAAGGAAAAACAGATTACACATCACCCCCAATTAACAATGGTTCAACTTAAAATTTTTTGACTTTATGATGGTGTGAAAGCATTAGACATTTAGTAGAAATCGTTCTTCTAGTACCCATACAACAATTCTATTTTTCAGTTTCAGTATAATCAGTGATATTCAACAGCAGATTTTCAACATTTTATTATAAAATAGGCATTATTATAAAATAGGCTTTATGTTAGATTATTTTGCCCAACTGTAGACTAGTAAGTGTTCTGAGCACATTTCCGGTTAACTACGCTAAGCTATGATGTTCAGAAGCTTAGGTATACCAAATGAAATTTTGACTTACAGTATTTTCAACTTACCAATGATTTATCAGGAAGTAACATGAGGAAACTCTGTATTTAAAAAGGGGCAGCAATTCAGTGACAAGATAATTTGTATTAAAATCAATTCTAAAAATCCTGAGTGATAATCTCACTTGTAAATTCCACACTTAATACTCAAAAGTGAAGGTAAAGCATTTATACTAATAAAGACATTATTATATTAAATATATATTACTGAAAGCACAAATGCATAGTAATAATAACAAATTTGGAAGTGATTAAACAAGTTGGATTTAAAATAGTTGAAAACAATAAATACTTTTTCTATGTAAAGAAGTTGTATGCTGTTATATTGATGGGTACTTCTTGTTTCACATGAAAGTGTTTGAATTTTTGTCAAATGATTTTCTATATTTCTTGAAGTCATTTTATAATCATTCTTTATATATCAGTATATTTTCTTATATTAAATCCCTTTTCATTCAACTTAATTCCTCTGACATCTTTTAAATATGTATCAAAAATAGATATCCAATAATCAAGAATAACATCTGATATATGTACAAATATTTGCAAATAATTTATCTCTATATTAGATTATAAGAAAACAATAAAAATTAAAACAATAAGATAGAAACCAGAAAAAAATGATAATTAATAAATTTTAAATATACTTCTACTAATACTCCAGAGTATAAAATCTCCATTAAATATCCTGGGAATAAAAGGAAAATAACAACAAAATAGTTACAAAGGGTTTTAAGATGGCTTACTAGGGGGATTAGATGCCTCTCTTCCTCCAGAATGAAGAACAAATTAGCAAGTATATAATAACACTTGAAAGACAGCATTTAAGCTAGTAAACTGGAATTCAACAGAGAAATGGGAGAAAACACTTGAGGCATGGAAAAGAGCCAGGATTGGTTAGAAGACTAGATATGCTCCCTAGTGCAGGGAAAGGGTATGTGAGAAATTCAGAGTGAACCCTTGGTGGACTCCTGCAACCTTAGCTTTAGGAGAATTCCTCAATCCTCACAGAACCTGAGCATAGTATAGGTAACTGCCTAGAGACATTGCAATGGCATTGCTCCAGAGAGAGAGAGCTTACCCTTGGTCCCACACATTTCCCAAGTCCTAAGCAATTGCACCATAGTGCCACTTTGAAAGCCCAGCACCCATCACATTTCATCCTGCCCTGGGGCCCAGCAGCCTCTAAATCTCCACATGCATGGATTCACACCAATATTTCCCCCATGTTCACACAGAGCACTGCCAGTCTCTGAGTACAATGCCAGTCGGACCCATCAGAGTGGCAGAGTACCCAGCACTCTAGCACACACAGTGTCCTGTACCCCAGGGAATGGGCAGTGCAGTACACCAGTGAGGCTGCCTTTGGGAAGAAGGGAAGCAAGATGCATGCTCCATAGAGCCTGAGAACCACTTACCCAGAATAGGTACCATAGATAGTAATCGTGCCTTCCTCAGAAGCATGGCTGCCTCGTACATACCATGAAGACAGACTCTGCTACCATACCCCACAGCTGCTGCTGTTGTCACCAAGGACTGAGGCATACACAACTGGCAGCAATCCTGTCCCATTCAGTAGCAGAGGATTAGCTTTGCTTGTAGCCATGCTGCTGCTGCTGTCACCACTGCTACCACTGCCAGGGTTGAAAGCATGCACTCCCTAGAGCCTGATAACTGCCTGCTATGACTGTAGCCATTGTCAGCAATTCCACTCTTTTCCAGCAGCAAACTCATAGCATACTTGCACATGCCCTGAGGACAGGCCCCTCCCACCCACCAACCTATCACCCTCATTGCTGCAGCCACCTGAATACTCTATCAACGGGGTCTGGTGATAATCCCACCCTGCCCAGCACAGCCAGTGCCAGAGCACACCCACTGGGGGCCTGAGGACAGGCTACTGGGCCACTGGGCCTGACATGGCCCCCACTCCCAGTACTCAAGCAAACCACCTGGGAAACTGAGAATAGTCCCACTCTGTCCACTAGTACTGGTAACTGTGCACTCTTCCTGGAGGCCTGAGGATAGGCCCAGATAACCTTCACAGATGGCATTCACATGCAAGTACTAACTAGGAGCCTGGGGATTGGCCCACTGAGATCCTCACAGCTACCACTAACACCAATGTGTGCCACTTGGAGCACAAGAGATTTCTCACCACTGTTATTGCCATCACCTATACCAAACACAATACTCAGAGAACCAAGGGCCTGCTCACCCACCTGGTCAGCCACTGCCACTGGTGGAAACCAAGCAAGCCCTCTCGAGGCCCAAGAATCACCCCCTGTGGACCTGCTAAAACCAGTTCACACATGTGCTGCATAGGGACCCCAAACCAGGTATGCTCTGCCTGCTGCTACAATCAGTGGGGCCCAAGGACTGGACTACCTGGTATCCCTATCCCGAGCAACACCTCACCACAGCCTCCAAAATCAACTGCAGCCTACACTACTATGAAACACTTCTGACACTTTTAGACACTTTTGACACTGTCTAAGCTAAAGAAATCATACAGAAACTACAGTACTGCACATAGCCGGAATCGAACCTATAGTTTCCTACCCAACAAACACCATCGATATATCTTTAGGAAAAATTCTTATGCTTCAAAAGCCAATCCAAAAAAAAACTGGAAGTGACTATTACAGCAGATGTGCAGATATCAACATAAGGACACAAGAAATATACAAAAAAAAGGGAAATATGACACCTGTAAAGGAAAACACAATACTTCAGCAACGAATTTGAATAAAAAGGAAATTTATTAACTGCTAGAAAAAGTAAAATATTAAAGAAGCTCAATGATATACAGGAGAACACAGATAAGTACAAAGAAACCAGAAAACAATTCAGAGAAGTTGACCAGATAGATAATATAAAAGAAGGACCAAACAGAAATTCTATAAGTGAAGAATTAAATGATTGAAATATAAAAATTTATTAAAGGCTGTAAACAATAGTCTAGGACAGGCAGAAGAAAGAACTCAGAGATTGAACAGAGGTCTTTTGGAATAACCCAGTTAAAATGAAGTTAAAAAAAAAAAAGAATGAACAAAACCTACATATTATGTGGTATACCAAAAAGTGACTAAATATATCAATTTCCAGAATTGTGTTCCAGAAGATGAAGAGAAGACAAATGCCATAGAAAACCTGTTTAACAGATTAATAGCTGAAAACTTTCCAAGTCTAGCAAGAGATATATACATCCAGATACAAGAACCTTTGAGATTCAGAAATTGATACAATACAAAAAGGTTTTCTCAATGGCACATCATAGTCAAAGTGTCAAAAGACAAAGAGAGAATTCTAAAATCCACAAGAGGAAAACACCCATTCATATACAAGGGAACCCCCATCAGAGTAACAGCAGATTTCTGAGCAGAAACCTTACAGGCTAGAAGAGAAGGGATGATATATTGAAAGTGCTGGGGTGGGGGGGCGGGGGGGGAGAAGAAGAAAAACACTGGTAGCCAAGAATATTATATCTAGCAAAGTTATCCTTTATCAATGAAGAAGAAATAAAGTATTTCCCAGTAAGCAAAAGCTGACCAAAAGCTGACAGCATTCATCACCATTAGACCAGCCCTACCAGAAATGCTTAAGGGAGTCCTATGCTTGGAACTGAAAAAAAAGGTATCTGCCATTAGGAAAACACAGGAAAGTATACAATTCACTGATAGAGCAAACACACACATGAGGAAAAGGAACTCAAATGTTACTACTTCAGAAAACCACCTAGCCACAATGACAACAACAGAGAAAGAGAAGAACAAAGAAAATACAAAACAACCAGAAAAAAATTAACAAAATGATAGAAATAAGTCCACCTATCAGTAGTAATCATGAATGTAAACAGTTTAAATTTTCCACCTAAAAGATATAGTCTGGCTAAAAGAAAAACAAACAAAAACATTACCTAATGATATGCTGTGTACAAGAAACTCACCTGTAAGGACACATATAAATTTAAAGGGATGAAAAAGATATTCCAAACAAAGGAAAAGAAAAAGTTACCAGGAGTAGCTATACTTATATCAGATAACACAGAATTTAATTCAAAACAGTAAAAAGAGACAAAAGGAATCATTATATAGTTATAAAGGGATTAATTCATCAAGAGGATATAACAATTATAAATACATATACACCCAATAATGAAGCACTGAGGTATATAAAGCAAATATTATTTAATCTAAATGGAGAGGTTGACTCTAATACAATAATAGTCCGGGATTTCAACACCCCACTCTCATCATTAGACAGAGCATCTAAGCATAAAATCAACAAAGAAATGTGGGATTCAAACTACACTTTAGACCAGATGAAACTAACAGATATTTAAAGAACATTTTATCCAATAGCTGCAGAAAACATATTCTTCTCATTAGCACATGGAATATTCTCCAGGATAGAACACATATCAGGCCACTAAAAAGACTCAACAAATTTAAAATATAAAAATTGCATCAAGTGTCTTGCCAGAACACAATGAAATACAACTATAAATCAATATACAGCAAACTTTCAAAATGCAACAAATACATGGAAATTTAAAAAATATGCTCCTGAATGACCTCCTCATCATTATTTCAGCAATGCAAGGATGGTTCAAGTTTATAAATCAATAAACATGAAACATCACATCAACAGAATAAAGGACAAAAAAATGATAATCTCAATAGAAAAAGAAAAACATTCAATAAAGTCCAACATTTTTTCATGATAAAAATTCTCACCAAACTAGGCATAGAAAGAACATACTTCAACATAATAACAGCTATATATGACAAACTCACAGCTAACATACTGAATGAGGAAAAACGGTAAGCCTTTCCTCTAAGAAAAGAAACAAGACAAGGATGCTCATTTTAATTACTCCTATTCAACATAGTATTTAAAATCCCAGCCAGAGCAATCAGGCAAGAGAAAGAAAAGACATCCAAATTGGAAAAGAGAAAATTAAGTTGTCCCTCTTGCAGATGACATAATCTTATATTTAGGAAAACCTAGAGGCTCCACCAAAAATCTCTTAGTTTGATAAACAAAGTCATCCGTAAAGCTGCAGGATACAAAATCAAAATACAAAAATCAATTGCATAGCTACATAACAATAATGAAATAACTGGAAAAGAAACCAAGAAGGCAATCTCATTTACAGTCACCACAAAAGGAAATCTAGGAATAAATATAAGAAGATGAAAGCCTCTACAAGGAAAATTACAAAACACTGATGAAAGAAACTGAAAAACACACAAAGAAATGTAAAGACATCCCCCGCTCATGGATTGGAAGAATTAATATCATTAAAATGCCTATACTGCTCAAAGCAATATGCAGATAAAATACAATCCCTATCAAAATGCCAACATCATTTTTCACATAATTAGAAAAAATACTTCTAAAATTTAAAAAAAATCTTGAATTGCCAAAGCAATTCTCAACAAAAAGAACAAAACTGACTTTACAGTATATTACAAAGCTATAGTAACCAAAATAGCATGATATTAACATAAAAACAGACATAAACCAATACAGCAGATTAGAGAATCCCAAAATAAATCAACATATTTACAGCCAACTGATTTTCAACAAGGTGGCCAGAAGATACATTAGGGAATGGACACCCTTTTCCATATATGCTGCTGGGAAAATGAGATATCCATATACATAATAATTCAGCTAGACTCCTATCATTCACCATAGACATAAGTCAATGTGAAATGCACTAAATTACTTAAACATAAGATCTGGAACTAAAAGTACTAGAAAAAAAATATGGAAAAAACTACAGACTATTTGTCTATGCAAAGATTTTATAGATAAGACTTCAAAGGCATGGGCAACAAAAATGAAAATATACCAATGGGACTATATTAAACTAAAAAGCTTCTGCATAGCAAAGGGAACAACCAGCAGAGTGAAGAAACAGCCTGTCAAATGGGGGACAATATTAGCCAACTATTCAACTGACAAAGGATTGATAATCAGAACATGCAACAAACACAAACAACTCAAGAAAAAATAGTAATAATTACATTAAAAAGTTTGCAAAGGATATAAATAGATTTTTCAAAAGAAGACATACAAATGGCCAACATGTATATGAAAACAATATTCAGTATCACTAATCATCAGAGCAATGCAAATCAAAACCACAATAAGATGTCATTTTACCCTAGTTAAAATGGTTATTAGTAAAAAGAAAAAAAAAAAGATGCTGGTGAAGGTGTGGAGAGAAAGAAACTTTTATACACTGATGGTGGAAATGCAAATTATTATATCCATTATGGAATAATTATGGTACAGTGATTTCTAAGAAACCAAAAAATTAGAACTACCAGATGATCCAGCAGTATCACTCCTGGGTATTTATGCTAAGGAAAAGAAATCAGTATATTAAAGGAATATCAGCACTAGCAAGTTTATTGCAGCACTATTCACAGTAGTAAAGAACCTAAGTGTCCATCAACAAATTAACATTTAAAGAAAATGTGGTATATATACACAATGAAATATTTCTTAGCCATAAAAAAAATGAAATTCTTTCATTAGCAGCAACATGGCTCGAATTAAAGGTCCTTACATTAAGTGAAATAAGCCAGGTACAGAAAAACAAATTTTGGATGTTCTTACTCTTTTGTTGGAGCTACAAAGGTTGATCTGGTAGAGAAAGATAGTAGAATTATAGAAACCAGAGGCTGGGAAGGATGTGTGGGGGTGAAAGCAGGATGAAGAGAGGTTATGTAACGTGTAAGAACACATAGTTTAAATAGGAGTAAGTTCAATGTTTGGTTGCATTGTAGGGTGACTATATTTAACAATAATATTTTACATATTTCCAAATAGTAGAAGAGAGGACTTGAAATGTTTCCAATATCTGGAAATAATAAATATTTCAGATGATGAATACTTCAAACCCTCTGACTTGAGCATTACATATTCTATGTTTATAGGAAAATTCCACATGTATCCTCATATAAATGTACAAGTATTATATATAAAAAATTTTTTAAATAACAGATTTTTAGAAAATAATAATAACACAGACATGCTAAGTCAATGGACTATTGTTAAAGCAGTGCTTAGAATAAATTTTCCATAATTAAATATTTGTATCAATGAATTAAAAATAAATTAAACATCCAACCCAAAAATCCAAAAAAGAATAAAATGATAAATGAAAAAGAAACAGGAGGAATATATTACGAAAACTAAAAGCAGAAATCATTAGTAGAAAAATACATAGCTTTGGCTGGGTGCAGTGGCTCTCAACTGTAATCCTAGCACTCTGGGAGGCCAAAACGGGCAGATTGCCTGAGCTCAGGAGTTCGAGACCAGCCTGGGCAATATGGTGAAACGCAGTCTCTACTAAAATACAAAAATACAGGCACATGCCTGTAATCCCGGCTACTGGGGAGGCTGAGGCATGAGAATTGCCTGAACTTAGGAGGAGGAGGTTGCAGTGAGCTGAGATCACGCCATTGCACTCCAGCCTGTGTGACAAGAGTAAAACTCCATCTCTGGGGAAAAAAAAAAAAAAAAAATTATAGACAGTTCCATAAGGCAATTCTTTCACGTTGATAAATATCAGATAATCCAAAGAGGGGGGAAAAGCATAAAAATGTCCAAATTTTTATATAAAGCAAATATATTTGGAAACAAAAACATGATCAAGAATTAATACAATATAAAACTAATGACAAAATTCAAATATCAATATTGTTGTAAAAATATAAACAAAAATAATGTAACACCTTATTAAAATAATTTTGAAAAAGTGTGATTGATTTTAGGAATGTTAATTTTTTTTTTTTAATATTAGGAAATCCTATACAGGTTGGGCATTCCTAATCCAAAAAATTCAAAATCCCAAATGCTCCAAAATCTTAAACTTTTATTTTCTGAGATGGGTCTTGCTTTTTCAGCCAGGCTAGAGTGCAGTGGCATAATCATGGCTCACTGCAGCTTCAATTTCCAGGCTCAAGTGATTCTCCCATCCAACTCAGACCACAGGCATGTGCCATTATGCCTGGCTAGTTTTTTGTTGTTGTTTTGTTTTGTAGAGATCATCTTGATATATTGCCCAGGCTGGTCTCAAACTCCTGTCCTCAAGCCACCCTCACCCTCTGTTTCCCAAACTGCTTGGATTACATGCATGAGCCACTGTGCTCAACCTGTAACTATTTAAGTGACAATATGATATCACAAGTGAAAAACTCCACATTCGACACCCCTGTTTTCTGATGGTTCAATGTAAACAGTTTCCTGAAAAAAAATTAAAAATATTGTATAAAACTACCTTCAGAGTAAGTGTATAAGATTTATATAAAAAATAAACAAATTTCATGTTTCGATTTGGGTCTCTTCCTTACAATATGTCATTATGTATGTGACTGTGTCAAAATTCAAAAAACACCTGAAATATTCTGGTCCCAGATAAAGAATATGCAACCTGTAAAATACTTTATTATATTAATAAATTTACTTAAAAAAATTAAAGTCATTCCCATAAATTCTAACAAAGTATGTGACAAAAGTTAATAAACATTCAGCATAAAATAATTCACTAAAATAGAAAGAACTTAAGAACTATGACAAACATGTTAGAAAATCTTTACCATAAAGTCTTTGCCTAAGCCAATATCCAGAAGGGATTTTGTGATGTTATTTTCTAGCATATTCATGCTTTCACATCTTAGATTTAAGTCTTTGACCCATCTTGAGTTAATTTTTACACAAGGTAACAGATGAGGATCCAGTTTTATTCTTCTACATGTGGCTTGCCAATTATACCAGCACCATTTATTGAATAGGGCGTCCTTTCCCCACTTCATGTTTTTGTTTGCTTTCTCAAAGATCACTTGGCTGTAAGTACTGGCTTTATTTCTGGGTTCTCTATGCTGTCCCATTGGTCTATATGCCTATTTTTATACCAGTACTATGCTGTTTTAGTGACTATGGCCTTATAGTATAGTGCGAAGTGAGCTAGTGTGATGCCTCCAGATTTGTTCATTTTGCTTAGTCTTGCTTTGGCTATGTGGGTTTTTTTTGGTTGCATATGAATTTTATGATTTTATTTTTTAGTTCTGTGAAGAATGATACTGGTATTTTGATGGAAATTGCACTGAATTTGTAGATTGCTTGTGGCAGTATGGTCATTTTCATAATATTGATTCTACCCATCCATGAGCATGGGATGTGTTTCCATTTTTTTGTATCAACTACGATGTCTTTCAGCAGTGTTTTGTAGTTTTCCTTGTGGAGGTCTTTTACCTCCTTGGTTAGGTATATTCCTGAATATTTTAATTTTTTGCAGCTGTTATAAAAAGGGGCTTCATTCTTGGTTCTCAGATTTGATGCTGTTGGTGTATAGAAGGACTACTGATTTGTGTACATTAATTTTGTATCCTGAAATTTGTCGAATTCATGTATCAGTTCTAGGAGCTTTTCAGGAGAGTCTTCAGGGTTTTCTAGGTATGTGATCATATCATCAGCAAACAGTGACAGTTTGACTTCCTCTTTAACGATCTAGATGTCCTTTATTTCTTTCTACTATCTGATTGTTCTGGCTAATACTTCCAGTACTATGTTGAATAGATGTGGTGAGAATGGGCATCCTTGTTTTTTTCCAGTTCTTCTCAGGGGGAATACTTTAAACTTTTCCCCATTCTGCATTATGTTGGCTGTGGATTTGTCACAGATGACTTTCATTACATTAAAGTGTGTCCCTTCTATGCCTAATTTGCTGAGGGTTTTAATCATAAAGGATGCTGGATTTTGCCAAATGCTTCTTTTGCCTCTATTGAGATGATCATGGGATTTTTGTTTTTAATTCTGTTTATGAGTGTATTGCATTTATTGATTTGTGTATGTTAGACCATCCCGGCATCCCTGGTGTGAAACCGACTCGTTCATGGTGGATTATCTTTTTGTTGTGCTGTTGGATTCAGTTATCTAGTATTTTGTTAGCTATATTTTTCATTTATAGTCATCAGGGATATTGGTCTGTAGTTTTCTGTGTGTCTGTGTGTGTGTGTGTGTGTGTGTGTGTGTGTGTGTGTGTGTGTGTGTGATGTCCATTCCAGGTTTTGGTAATAGGGGAATACTGGCTTCATAGAATGATTTAAAGAGGATTCCCTCTTTCTCTATCTTGTGGAATAGTGTCAATAGGATTGGAACCAATTCTTCTTTGAATGTCTGATAGAATTAAGCTATGATTTCATCTGGTCATTGATTTTTTTTTGTTGGCAATTTCTTTATTGTCATTTCAATCTTGCTTCTTGTTGTTGGTCTGCTCAGTGTTTCTGTTTCTTCCTGATTTAATCTAGGAGGGTGTATATTTCCAGTAAATTACCCACCGACTCTAAGTTTTCTAGTTTATGCACAAGGCTACTATTCATAGTAGCGTTGAATGATCTTTTGTATTTCTGTTGTATCAGTTGTAATATCTCCCATTTCGTTTATAATGGAGCTTTTTTTAATCTTCTTCTTTTCTTGCTTAAACTTACTAATGGTCTAACAATTTTATTTATCTTTTCAAAGAACCAGCTTTTTCTTTCATTTATCTTTTGTAATTTTTTTTTGTTTCAATTTCATTTAGTTCTGCTCAAGGCTTCATGACCAAAAACCCAAAAGCAAACACAACAAAACAAAAATAAATAGACGGGACTTAATTAAACTGAAAAGCTTCTGCATAGAAAAAGAAACAATCAGCAGAATAAACAGACAACCCACAAAGTGGGAGAAAATCTTCACAATCTGTACATCTGACAAAAGGACTAACACTCAGAATGCAAGGAACTCAAATTAGCAAGAAAAAAAAAAAAACAAATAATCTAATCAAAAAGTAGGCTAAGGAAATGAATAGACAATTGTTAAAAGAAGATATAAAAATGGCCAGCAAACATATGAAAAAATGCTCAACATCACTAATGATCAGGGAAATGCAAATCAAAATCACAAGGCCATACTGCCTTACTCCTGTAAGAAGTAATCAAAAAATCAATCAAATCAGAAACATAAAAAATAATAGATGTTGGCGTGGATGTGGTGAAATGGAACACTTCTACACTTCTGGTGGGAATCTAAACTAGTACAACTACTGTGGAAACCGGTGTGGAGATTCCTTAAAAAACTAAAAGTAGAACTACAATTTGATCCATTAATCCCACTCCTGGGATTCATCTACCCAGAGGAGAGGAAGTTATTATTTGAAAAAGATACTTGCACACGCACATTAATAGCAGCACCATTCGCAATTGCAATAATATGGAACTGGCCCAAAGGCACATTAATCAACAAGGAGATAAATTGTCTCACACACACACACACACACACACACACCATCGAATACTACTCAGGCATAACAAGGAACAAAATAATGGCATTCAGGGCAACCCGGATGGGACTGGAGACAATTATTTTAAGTGAAGCACCTCGGGAATGGAAAACCAAACATCATTTGTTCTCATTCATAAGTGGGAGCTAAGCTATGAGGATGCAAAGGCATAAGAATGATACAATGGACTTTGGAAACTCATGGAAAGAGCGGGATTGGGATGACAAATAAAAGTCTCCACACTGAGTACAGTGTATACTGCTCGGGTGATGTGTGCACTAAAATCTCAGAAATCACCCCTGAAGAACTTATTCATGTAACCAACAGCACCTGTTCCCCAAAAATCGATTGAAATAAAAAAATTAATTATAAAAAGAAAAACTTTAAAACATTCTTGAAACAAACAAAACTATATTCAAGGAAATGGAAATAAATCTTGTCTTTGTATATAATGACCTCAAATAGGTCAAGAATGTTTTAGTTACTTTATAAGTTAAGCTTAATCTCTCTAAAAATGTCATTTTTTTTGCAGTTAATGAATTGTAAAGGTTGTATGTATATATTTATCTATATCTATATAGATATGAGTCTGAACAGCCAGAAATCCTTTTATAAGCAAAATGATATGTTGAAGTAGAAAAAAACAAGATATTACAGAGACTCTAAAAAGAGAAAATAAAGTGGAATAATTGTGCATCAATCGGCAGGCAGGCTAAAGAACTGAAATAAGTTCAGACATAAAGCATACACTTGAGAACATTTAACAATTTGATTTACAGTACAGTTTTCTTTGAGAAGACAACTTCTCAAAAACAAATGATGGTTCAATTATTGGACAATTGAATTATTATTAGGAATAATATAAAACTGTATCTAAATATTACACCATATGTCACATAAATTTCAAATAAACGAGAGGTCTAAATGGAAAAATAAAATCATAGGAGCAAGGCACAGTGGCTTGCTGCTTGGAGGCTGAGATGAGAGGGTTGCTTGAGGCCAGGAGTTTGAGGCCAACCTGGGCAAATAGCAAGACACAATCTCTGGAAAAAAACAAAAAACAAAAAAAAAAACTTACAAAGAAAAATATAGAAATATTAGAGAATTTGTGAGAGAATTATGTTGTTGTCTGGGACAGAAGAAAACATGACTCAAACAAGAAGTTAATAAAGAAGAAAGAGAGATTTGACTACATATTTTTAATGGAAAACTTTTAAACAGCAAGAACACCACATACAAAGTCCAAGAAAAAAAAGAAGCAGAAGATATTTTCAACTTATATCACAAATAAAGAGCTCATATCCTTATATACCAAAACTTCTAAATATCAAGCAAAAATATGTCCAACAATCTAGTATAAGATGGGTAAAACATACAATATTCTATGGAACTCAAATTCTTTTTTTAAACTTTTATTTTAGTTTCAAGGTTACATGTGCAGGTTTGTTATATAAGAAAATTGCATGTTGTGCGGGTTTAATATACAGATTATTTCATCACCCAGATAATAAGTATAGTACTTGATAGGTAGCTTTTTGATCCTAACTCTCCTCCCAGCCTCACCCTCAAGTAGGCCTTGGTGTCTGTTCTTTCTTTCTCTGTGACCATATTAACCAGATGTGTAGCTCCCACATGTAAGTGAGAAGATACGGTATTTGGTTTTCTGTTCCTGTGTTAGTTTACTAATGATGATACCCTCCAACTTCATCCCTGTTGCTGCAAAGAACATGATCTTGTTCTCTTTTCTGGCTGTTTAGTATTCTATGGTGTATATGTATCTTTTTTTTTTTTAATATAGCCGACTGTTGATGGGCTTTTAGGTTAATTATATGTCTTTGATATGGTGACTAGTGCTGTGATGAATGTGTGCATGTGTCTTTTTGATAGAATGATTTATATGCCCTTGGATATTTACCCAGTAATGGGATTGCTGGGTTGAATGGTAGTTGTAAGTTCTTTCAGAAATCACAAAATTGCTTTCCAGAATGGTTGAACTAATTTACATTACCCCTAGCAGTGTATAAATCTTTTCCCAAAACCTTGCCAGCATCTGTTATTTTTTGAGTTTTTAATTATAGCCATTCTGACCGGTGTGAGATGGTATCTCATTGTGATTTTGATTTGCATATCTATAATGACCAGTGATGTTGACCATTTTTTTACATGTATGCCTTCTTTTGCAAAGTGTTCATGTTCTTTCCCCACTTTTTGATGGGGTTGTTTGTTTTGTTTTTGCAAATTTTTTTAAGTTCCTTATAGATCCTGGATATTAGACCTTTGTCTCATGCATAGTTTGCAAATGCTACTGATGTAAAATAATGCTACTAATTTTTGTACATTGTGTATCCTGAAACTTTGCTGAAGTTGTTTATCAGATCAGGGCACTTTTGGGCAGAGACTGTAAGGTTTTTCAGATATAGAATCACATCACCTGCAAATAGGGGTAGTTTGACTTCCTCTCTTCCTACTTGGATGTCTTTCATTTCTTTCTCTTGTCCAATTGCTCTGGCCAGGACTTCCAGTAATATGTTAAATAAGAGTGGTGAGAGAGGGCATCCTAACCTTTTTTTGGTTTTTAAGCAGGATGCTTCTGGGTTTTGCCCATTCGGTATCCTGTTGGTTGTGGGTTTGTCATAGATGACTCATTATTTTGAAGTATGTTCTTTCAGTGCTTAGTTTATTGAGGGTTTTTAACATGAGGAGATTTTGAATTGTATTGAAAGGTTTTTCTACATCTACTGAGATAATCATTCAGTGTTTGTTTTTAGTTGTTTATGTGATGAATGTTGAAATAACCTTACATCTCAGGGATAAAGCATATTTAATTATGGTGGATTAACTTTTTGATGTGCTGCTGGATTCAGTTTGCTAGTATTTTGTTGTGTATTTTTGAATCTATGTTCTTCAAATATATTGGTCTGAAGTTTTTTTTTTTTTTTGTGGGTGTGTCTCTCCCAGGTTTTGGTATCATGATGATGCTGGTGTCATGGAGTGAGTTAAGGAGGAGTCCCTCCTCCTCAATTTTTAGACATGTGAAACAAATGCTCAAACTAAGAAAAAGGGATATTAAATCATTTTTATAAACAACTTTCACATGTTAAAAAGGCCAAATTCTAAAAGTTTGAGAAACATGCTCTATTGGCAAGGCTATGGGAAAGTGGGCTATTTTATATATTGGTTTTTTGAAAAGATCAACAACATTGTTACACATTTAACTAAAACATCCAAAGAAAGAAAGAAAGAAAGAAAGAAAGAAAGAAAGAAAGAAAGAAAGAAAGAAAGAAAGAAAGAAAGAAAGAAAGAAAGGAAGAAAGGAAGGAAGGAAGGAAGGAAGGAAAGAAAATTGCCCAGATTAGGAATGGCAGAGGGTACATCACTACAAACCCTACCAAACCTATAAGCATTATACGGAAATATTACGAACAATTTAATGCCAACAAAGTAGGCAACCCAGATGAACTGATTAAATTCCTAAAAAGAAATAAATTAATATAAGGTGAACCAAGAAGAATTTGAAAATCTAAATATATTTGAACAAATAATGAAATTGAAATAGTAATTAAAAACTCTCCTACAAATAAACACCTAGGGGCCAGATGACTTCAGTAAAGAACTCTGGAAAATATTTAAAAATGAAATAATAACAATCTTTCTCATGCTCTTCCAGTAAATGAAATATGAAAAAATTACTTCCTATCATGTTCTATGAAGTCAGTATTGTTCGGATACCAAAGTCAGATAAAAACTTTATTAAAAAAGAGAATGAGAGACAAATATCTCTCATCAATATAGAACTCAAAATCTTCAAACAATATTAAAAATAACAAATACAGCAACATATAAAAAGGATTATACAGTACAATCAAGAAGGATTTATCCTATCAATGTAAAAGTGATTCAATATCTGAAAACATCTAAGAAAAACCTATAGCTAACATCACAATGAATGGTGAAATACTGAATGATTTTCCTGTAATACAAGGAATGAGGCAAAGATAGTCACTTTTGCCTTCTTTATTCAACATTATACTAGAGTTTCTAGCCAAAGACATCTGGAGACAAATAAATAAAAGGCATTCATATCAAAAAGGAAGAAATACATCTATCTTTATTCTCAGATGACATCATCCTGTATGTTGAAAATTAGGCAATCCACAGAATGTAACCAAACCACTCCCCTTTACACAGACAAAAAGATCAGCTATTAGAACTCATTAAAAGTTTCAGCAATGATGCATGATACATAGTACAGCCATTGTATTTCTATATTCAATCAATGAATAACTAAAAAGTGGAAGTAAGAAAAAAATTCCACTCTCTATAGAATCAAACAGAATAAAAGATTTAAGCATATGTTTAATAAAAGAAGTACAAGACTTGTAGTCCAAACTCTATAAAACATTGCTGGTTGAAATTAAAGTCTATATGGAGGGAGAGACATTCCATGTCTGTGGATTGTAAGACTTACTATCATCTACCATAAAGATGGCACATCTTCCCAAATTATTATATAAATTCAAACAGTTGTTATAAATATCCCAGTAGGCTCTTTGTTTGTTCTTGCAGAAATTCACAAGCTAATTCTGAAACTTACATTTTAATATGAAGGACCTAGAATAGCTAAAACTATACTGAAGAAGAAAAACAAAGTTGATTGGCTTCTGAACTTTAAAACTTACTATGAAACTTCAGTAATCAATACAATGTAGCATTGATATTGCAGATTTGAGTCTAAAGTCTAGAAATTAACTCTTACACTTCTAGCTAATTCATTTTTGTCATAGGTACCAAGACAAATCAATGGAGAAAGGTAAGTCTTTTCAACAATTTCGCTAGGACAATGGGACATACATGTGCAGAAAGATGAATATAAACGCTTAACTTGCATCATACACACACACAGAATTAAAATGTATAATAGAATTCAATGTAAGGCTTTCTCAGAAAAATACATACAATACAATTCTGATTACATTGGGTTAGGGAAAGATTTCTTAACTACAATATTCAAAGCAAAATCCATTGAAAACAGATTAAACTCCATCAAAATAAAAACTACTTCAAAAGACATCATTACATAATTGAAAGATAAGTTTGACTGGAAAAAATGTTTACATATCACAAATTCAATAAAGGACTGGGTCCAGAATTTGAATTTGAAGAGACATTTAACAAAGGAAGGTAGATAAAAGGTGAATAAGAAGGTAGATAAAAGGTCAATAAGAAGGTAGATAAAAGGTTATGAAATAAGGTTCAACATTACTAGTCATTAAAATAACACAAATTTAAACTAAATGAGACACTACTTCACAATAACTAGAATAGCTATACTTTAAAAGACAGGCAACAAGTATTGGTGAGGATGTGGAAATGTTGTAACCCTCATACCCTCCTGGTAGGAATATAAAATAGTGTAGTCACTTTGAAAGACAATTTGAGAGTTTCTTTTTTTTTTTTTTTTTTTTGAGATGGAGTCTGGCTCTGTCACCCAGGCTGGAGTGCAGTGGCCGGATCTCAGCTCACTGCAAGCCCCGCCTCCCGGGTTCACGCCATTCTCCTGCCTCAGCCTCCCGAGTAGCTGGGACTACAGGCACCCGCCACCTCGCCCGGCTAATTTTTTTTTGTATTTTAGTAGAGACTGGGTTTCACCGTGTTAGCCAGGATGGTCTCGATCTCCTGAACTCGTGATCCGCCCGTCTCGGCCTCCCAAAGTGCTGGGATTACAGGCTTGAGCCACCGCGCCCGGCCGAGAGTTTCTTAATAATTACACAGATTTATCAGAAAACCAACAATTCCACCCATAGGTATCTATCCAAGAAAATGAAAACATATTTCTGCAAAAAGAGATAGTCATAAATTTATAGTAGCATTATTCAAAATAGCCAAGAGCTGGAAAGAATCTCACAACTGGTAAATGGGTAAAGGAAATGAGATAAATGCATAGTCTAGGATGCAATTGAACAACAAAAAGGTATGGAGAGCTGAAATATACCACAATGTGATGAACCTCAAAAACTTGCCAAGTCTGAGATTGGCAAACTTTTTCTTTAAAGGGCCCTAGAGTAACTCCTGTAAGCTTTGCAGTCTATAAGATTTCTGTTGCAGCTACTCAACTTTGTCCTTGTAGAAAAAAAGATAGTCATAGATGCTACGTAAATTAGTGGGTGTGGCTGTAATCAATACAATTTTATTTATAAAAGAAAGAGTTAGGCAGGAATCAGCCCATGGGCTGCAGTTTGCCCACTTCCGTGCTAAGTGAAAAACTCCAGATGCAAAAGGCCACTCCTGTTTGATTCTCTGCACGTGATATTAAGAAAAGGTGACTCTGAGGACAGGACTTGACAACAAAAGGCATGCAGGAGATATGTTACGGGTGATAACATGTTTTAAAATTGGATTTTGGTGATGGTTGCACAAAACTGTAAATTTTCTAAAAATATTTGAGTTGGAAACTTAAAATTAATTAATTTTATGCTGTGCAAATTATGTCTCACACATGTTTAAAAAAAAGACCTAAAGTAAACATGACAAAATATTTGCATTTGTTAACTATGTTTAATAGATCTTTAGTTGTAATATCATTTGGTACATTCTTCTATGTTATTAAAATATTTCATAATTAAAATGTGAAAAGGTAATTATGTTAGGTTCCAAACCCTCATTTTGAACACAAGTAAATTAAGGCCCAGAGAAGTTACATTATTCATTCAGAATTACATAACCAATTAATGCAGAGTCAAGACTCACATGCAAGCCTCCTTATGTTCATTTTTCACACTGCATTTCATTGCTTTATTCATATAGACAGAAAGAAACGTGGAAGCAAAATAGAATATTCTGTTTTCTGTTCTCTATTTCTTTTCTTAATTTCTCTAGGTTGATCTGATCCATAATAAACTAGCCCACAGAAATAATAGTAAACCCTTAGGAGTTCAGAGAAGTAAATATAAACAACAGGTATGGAAATGGTGTGTTTTGGGAACATCTTTGGTATTTGATCAATCTCTGTAAATACTCTTTGTTAATCTAATAAAACGTTGGAATGACATCATCTTTACAGTATTCTAGATTTTTTTTTGGTTATTTTCCTTCAAATACTTAGTGGGAGCTTAGGTATGATTTCTTTTTTTTTTTTTTTTTTTTTTTTTTTTTTTTTTTGAGACGGAGTCTCGCTCTATCGCCCAGGCTGGAGTGCAGTGGCCGGATCTCAGCTCACTGCAAGCTCCACCTCCCGGGTTTACGCCATTCTCCTTTCTCAGCCTCCCGAGTAGCTGGGACTACAGGCCCCCGCCACCTTGCCCGGCTAGTTTTTTGTATTTTTTAGTAGAGGCGGGGTTTCCCGTGTTAGCCAGGATGGTCTCGATCTCCTGACCTCGTGATCCGCCCGTCTCAGCCTCCCAAAGTGCTGGGATTACAGGCTTGAGCCACCGCGCCCGGCAGGTATGATTTCAATGAACAAGATTCACAAGGATTAATATATTTTATTAAGCATGTGCAATCTTTACTTATTTAGAAATAATTTTTAGAAAATCTGTCAACTTGTTAGGAAATGTTAGCATTTTTTTATTTTTGCGTGTGCAATTCTTTCATCTTTTAAATCCCACCACCACAACCAACTCACCACAAAAAAAAGAGGAGCACCTCAATTCATTCCTGTTTGCATATGTTTTTAAAATTTTAGAATTAAATGTCAAAATATACCAGAACGCTCAAACAAAAATCTGATGAAAAGTTCAGTACCCACAATGGTTATTTCTTATTATTCATACTGATTCATTCCATTTATATGTTTGTCTTTGACATTTCTTTAAATAGGGAAAAGTCATCAGTGTGATCTATTTCTGTGTTGACTTACATATCTTGTCTCCTTGTTGGTTCTAGGACACTGACTTCACTTCTCATGAAGGACACCATAAATTATTAAGTTTAGTAATCTGTATTCCATAAATTTTATGCCCAATCATTTTTTTAAAATTTTGTAAGTGGTTTGGTTGCAACATTTCCATGTGTGTATTAGTCTTTAAGAAGGAAACATGAAGATTTGGCAAAAACATGAATCAATTTTTGTAGACCTCAGCAACTGTTTCTCCCACTGAATATACTCAGAGCTATGCAAAGGGAATGAGATTTGGGCACATTTGGAGCAATTTCCTATTCAATGC
Organism: Theropithecus gelada; assembly: GCF_003255815.1. Classification (NCBI taxonomy): domain Eukaryota; kingdom Metazoa; phylum Chordata; class Mammalia; order Primates; family Cercopithecidae; genus Theropithecus; species Theropithecus gelada. The sequence continues at coordinate 32,987,428 of NC_037686.1, read as the reverse complement.
CTCTCATCCCTCTCTATTAGAAAGCAAAAATACACAACAAAATGAAACAAAACAAAAACATTAAAATCAAATATATGCAAACCATGGGAATGTGTACCGGTGGTCAAGAGGAGGTATTTTAAATTTTATAGAATAGAACCAAGCTTATTTAGTGCCAGGCTGAGTTAATTGGGATAAAATGCTGCTATTTATGCTATTCTATTAGGTTGGATTTGAAGTTATTACTGCAGGAGATTAGGTCAGAGTATGCTACAAAGCCAGCCAAATTTCATCTAAGTTGTTTATTTTCACTTCTCCTTTTAAACAGTGTATGCACATATGTATAAAATTGCCAACTGCACAGGAGATTTCACATTGCCTTTAAATTGCTCTCATTTGCTAAAGGTACTTAGTAGCCTGGATAGCTGAATCTTTGTGATTTAGCCCTCTGTCCTAGCAACACTTTGGTACAGCTAGAGGGCATTCTTTTGACCGCACTACACAATGAGCACTGGGACTTTGGCTCCGCTTTACATGGTAAACAAGCTTTAAAATATTGGGTCAGGTAAACTAGCAGTGGCCTTTAAAGAAAAATTAAAAACAAACACAAACATTACTTTCATTTTCTGGCAAATTTTAATTATTAGTGGGAAGGGAAAAGTGTCATGAATTGTGGGCACCACATAAAGTTGTTTATTGAATGATTTTGAAGAGGGAGCTTCATGGGAAACTTACAAGTTGGAGAGATAGTTTCCCCAAGATAGATAATTTTTTCTCCCCTTGAATTAATGCATAAACCTGAAAGGAGAAAAAGCTCTGAATAAAGATAATGGGGAAGGTGGTAGAGAATAATTCTAGCACATACATGCAACAGTTTTTGTCTCATGACATTCATCTCATTAACTGTTTTGCATCAAAAAGAATAGTGTTCAATTTAGTCATTTCTATTTTTTCAATAGTTTCAATTATAATATTTACCAACTTTTACAAAGTTCCTTACTCTATTAAAGACACTGTTTGAACTTTTTAACTGTATGTATTTATTTATGTCTCCCAATGACTCTAGGAGGTAGCTATAATCTATTGTGTCTTTACAGACAGGGAAACTGAGGCACAGAGCAGGCAAATATCTTACCTAAGGTCATCCCAATCTTACGAGACAGACGCAGGATAAGCACAGACTTTATTATTTAATTTTATATTTATAATATGTTGAAACTTTGTTATAATAAGAAATATATGAAAATAATACATTCTTAATTAGCTCTAAAGGCAACATTCAAAGGGTCATTCCAACTATGTTTGATATGATGTAGTATTTTTTGGAAGAGGTGTATCATCTCAGGTTCATTTTTTAAAAAAATAATAACACTCCTGTAGATGCATAAGGTTTCATTTCTTTTTAAAAACAAAAGTTGCATCACTTTAGTCATCCCTTTGACACTTGTAAAAGTGGTTCTTTTCTGGGAAAACATTCTCCTCCAGACCATCCTTCACCTTCCACCTCCAACACACACACACACACACACACACACACACACACACACACACCACACACACTATTCCAACCTATTTCTCTGTGTCAAAGTATGTGATTACTAGTGTCAGATTTTCATGCAAACTCATTTGCCCTGGAAAGACTTTTGAAAAGAATCCCACCTCACCCCATTCAGAAGATTTTTACCCTGCAATTTGTCACTGAATTGAAAGCCCAGGAGGACATTGAGATGGACTTTCTCTTACTCAGGTCTGAAGGCTGCCCTGCATCTGCCATCCACCTCGGCAGGTCAGGCAGTCAGCATGTACAAGTCCAGATTCTTTGACCTCCAGCTAATCAGGAAAGAAGCAGGATAATGAGAGCAGATTAATGCAGATCTGGAGTTAAGCCTGTCTGGACACTGAGCTTCCCACTCTGGTCAACAAAAAAATAAAACTCTTTCAAGGGTGGTAGGGTCAGTACTTACTGTTGATCTCTGTAGCCCTCAGCTTCCAGCCCAAACCCATCATATTATGTAAACACCATTATTCATTATAAACTTGCTCAGCTGTTCCACAACACAGCTCTGCAGTATTTGACTTTGTGACCTATTCTTAAAGTGACTTTAGGGGTTGACCCCATGCTGTGTGTAGAGAACTTTTTTTTTTCCTTTTATTTGTTAAACTTATTTCGGTCATTAACCTTTTCCACAACACTTTGATCTCCTGCTTCCACTGGTTTCAGAATTAGAGACAGAAATAATTGACCAGTTGACCAGAGCCATGCTAATAGAACACTCCATAATGATGTCTTCTTAGAAGCAATATCTCCAGTTTGGGATAAACTATTCTAACCAAAATTTTGCCTTAATGTCCTCTTCAGTAGGGGTCAATTCAAGCACCCCAACTTCCCAGTTTCTTGGCCAGTCATTCCACATTTTTCTATGGTGTGGGAAATAATCACACCTTTGATAGTCTGGGTCATATTCTCTGCTCTTAACTTTACTTTCTGGCCAAGTTTTCTGTAACAGAAAAAAGGGAAGATATTTTCAAAATAAAGTTAAATGAAGTCACCTTTAGTGGCCAAAATCCCTGGCTGAGTAGGAGGCATCCAAAAAAGAAAAATGTACTATAAACAGAACGGAAAGGGCCCAGTCATGCCCACCCGCATATAGGTCCATGACAGTAGGCCAGGCCACTAGAGTCAGACACTGCATGCCAGATCTTTCCTTCACCTAAAAGACAAGCAAAGATCCTTTGAAAGTGTGCACACAGGACATTTAGCAAAAGCACAGTATCTTTTTTCAAAAATTTCCATGGTCACTGGGCCACGTTCTAAGTTGGCGGGAGTAGTGGGAAGAACATGCATTTGTCAGTACCAGTTGGTCAATAAATATTTACTGGATACAAATATTAGTAAAATTTTAGAAACTTTGAATCACTCTAGCCTTGAGTTACAGAGTGATTCAAAATTTCTAGGCTTCAGTTACTTCATTTAAAATTAGGCAGATGCACAAAGACTAATGATTCTCAAATATAGAGCCCAGAGAAACAGCATCTACATCACTTTGAAACTTGGTAGAAATGTTCATTATCAGGCAGATACTTTGGGGATGTGTATTAACCTCCGTATTTTGGAATTCACTTTACTATTGAAAAACCACTGTGTTTCATCTCTGTCTGTCAGCTCACATGTCTATACCTCATCTACCTTCAAAGTAACTCCCAGCTGGCCTGTAGTCAATACAGGCTTTAAATATTGTTCCAGTTCAAGCCAAACCTCCAGATTCTCAGTATTCCCAGGGGAGCTTTGTCAGTCCTTCATTGTGTTATTCTAAAAAATACTTGAGACTGAGTAATTTATAAAGGAAGATAGTTTAATTGGCTCACAGTTCTGTAGGCTTTGCAAGAAGCAGGATGCTAGCATCTGCTTCTGGTAGACACCTCAGAAAGCTTATAATCATAGTAGAAATGTGCCACATGACGAGAAAGGGAGCAAGAGAGACATAAAGGGGAGGTCCTAGTCTCCTTTAAACAACCAGATTTTGCATAAAATAACTTAATATGAACTCACTTATCACCAAGGGGATGGTGCTAAGCCATTCATGAGGGATCCACTCCCATGATCTAATCTCTTCCCACCAGGCCTCACCTCCAACATTGGGAATTACACGTCAACATGAGATTTGGAGGGGACAAATATCCAAACCACATCATTCTGTCTATAGTCCTCAAATCATATGTCTGTCTCACATTTCGAAAATATAATAATGCCTTCAGAATAGTCTCCCAAAGTATCAACTCCTTCTAGCTTTAATTCAAAAGTTCCAAGTCCCAAGTCCAAATTCTCATCTGGAGACTAGATTCTTCCATATATGAGCACGTAAGATCAAGAACAAGTTAGTTACTCCAAGATACAATGATGGAACAAGCATTGAGTATACATTCTCCTTCCAAAAGGGGAAAAAAAATAACCAAAATAAAGGGATGATAGACCCTATACAAGTCTGAAACCCAGCAGGGAAGTCATTAAATATTAAAACTCAAAAATAATCTCCCTTGACTCCATATCACTCATCCAGGGCACACTGGTGCAAGGGGTGGATTGCCAAGAATCTGGGCAGCTCTGCCCCTGTGACTTTGTGGGCTGCAGCCCCTGTGGCTTATCTCATGGGTAGAACTTGAACATCTATGGCTTTTCTAGGCTCAGGGTACAACCTGTTGTTGGTTTTACCATACTTGGGTCTTGAAAGCAGCAGCCCCTTTCTCAGAGCTGCACTAGGCAATGACCTGGTGGGGACTTCAACCCGTATTTTCCCTTGACACTGCCCTAGTAGAGTCTCTCTCCAGGGGCTCCTCCTCTGTGGCAGGCTTCTGCCTGAGCACACAGACTTTCCCATACATCCTCTGAAATCTAGGTGGAAACTACCAAGCCTCCTACACGCTTGCATTCTGTGTGCTTGCAGAGTTAACACCATGGAGAAGCTGCCAAGGCTTACGGTGGCTTGTCCTCTCGAAAGTGGTAGCTGGAGCTGTACCTGGGGCCCTTGGAGCCAAGGCTGGAGCCAGAGCATCCTGGATGTGGGGAGCAGTGTCTTAAGGCTACACTGTAGTGGGGCCCTGGACATGGCCCTGTAAATCATTTGTTCTTCCTAGCTCTCTGGGCCTGTGAGGGTAGACACTGCCTAGAAGATCTCTGAAATGCCTTCTAGGCCTTTTCCCAATTGTCTTGAATGGGGAAAAGGAACACTTGGATGGAGCACTTGACTCCATTTCAATCACGCTAATCTCTCCAGCAACTGGTTGCTCTGCAGCACACTCATATTCCTCTCCTGAAAATGCACGCCACAAGGGTAGTCTGTGAGCTTTCCAAATTTTTATGCTTTATTTCCCTTTTAAATATACGTTCCAACTTTAAGTCATTCCTTTGCTCCCACATCTGATCACAGGCTGTTAGAAGTAGCTAGGCCACTTCTTGAATGCTTTCCTCCTTAGAAATTTCTTCTGTCAGATACCGCAGGTCATCATTCTTTAATTCAAACTTCCATAGATTCCTAAAGCATGAATACAATGCAGCCAAGTTTTTAGAGGGTGTAATACACATGGCGTTTACTCCAATTTCCAATAAATCCATCATTTCCATCTGAGAGCACATCAGCCTGAACTTCACTGTCCGTATCTCTATCAGCATTTTGGTCACAACCATTTAACCAGTCTCTAAGAAGTTTAAAACTTTCACTCATCTTCTTCTGAGCCCTCAAACTCTTCCAACTTCTGCCTGTTAACCCAGTTCCAAAACCACCTTCATAACTTCATATTTTTATAGCAATGCCCCTCATCCTTGGTATCAATTTTCTGTGTCAGACCACTTCTGCATGCTATAAGGAAATATCTGAGACAGGATAATTTATAAAGAAAAGAGGTTTAATTGGTTCACAGTTCTCAAGCTGTACAGGAACCAAGGTGCAGACATCTGCTTCTGGTAAGGGCCTCAGGAAGGTTACAATTATGGCAGAAGGCAAACGGAAGCCAGTGTCACATGGCAAGAGAGGGAGCAAGAGAGAGAGAATAGGGAGGTTTCAAGCTCTTTTAAACAACCAGATCTTGTACGAACTGACTGAGTGTGAACTCATTACCAAGAAGATGGTGCTAAACTATCCATGAGGCATCCCCCTTCATGATCCAGTCACTAGGCCCCACCTCCAACATAGAAAATCACATTCCAACATGCAACTTGGAAAGGACAAAGATCCAAATGATATCAGGAACCATGGAAAGATGCTAAAGATTTGATTTTAAGTGTGTGGATGTGGAGGTATGGATGTGGATGTGTGCTGGTGTGTTTGTGATGATGGTAAGTTTAAATAATTTATTACACAAAATCTATAACAACAATTTATAATTGCCTGCTCTGTTTTCTTATACACTCAATCTTTAACCAATATGGATTTTAAAAATTTACTTTTCCACTTATACATATTCTTGAGTCAGCCTTGATAATTACCAGACATAACGTCCCAAAGCTCACAGAGATAGTTCTCATTTCCTCTGGAATTATATAAACCATTTAGTATCATTGAACTAGGAAGCCAGAATCCTTCAACTACCTTTATGGACACTTCAGGATAGATGATGCAGTTGAGCTATTTGTAGGCCTTGAAGGGTTCCCATCTTTCTTGGCTTGAGATAGGTTTTATGAGCCTGTTCCCATTTAGATTATTGGTTGGTAATGCCATTAGAAAACTAACTGAAGAAGCTTAGAAAATAGCTTAAAAATCTTACAATTTTCATAATCTAGAGATTGTCCATTTAAGTTTAGTTAAGTACATAGTAGCCATTCAACACTTAAAATGTTTATTTTTTGATCCCACATGTTGAGGATACCTTAAATTGTTTTTGTAAACAACAAAACTGCAGTTAAAAAGTAGTGCTTAGAACTCACATGCCATTTCTGCCTGCTTCTCACTTTTTATATAATCTTAAACCTCACGCATTTCTCCTGAATGACCTGGACTTCTAGTTTTCCCTTCTCATACTACAGTGCACGATCAGTCTCCCTTTGGCACATTCCACATCCCATCTAGATATCTCCATTTTCCTCTCCCCTTTGTATACTCTGTATCTGGAGAATTAATTCTTTTCCTCCATTCTGCATTGTCAGTTTTGTTAAACATTAATAGATTTTCTAATTTTGTCAATTTCTTTATTCAAGTAAGACTTGCAGAACCTCACTTTATATGCGATATCGTTCTCAGTGATGGATATAACCAGAAAATCAGAGCATTGCAACATTAACTGCAGAAACAGGTGTACTTTAGACAAGGAGGTCAGGGAAGAATGCCTTTCCTGTTGGATGACTTTTTAGCTAGTACCTGAATATTGAGAAGGAGTCAGTCATGTGAAGATCTTCCAATGATAATGCAAAGGAGAAGAAATAACAAGGCCAAAGTTGCTGAGGTAAGAGTAAGCTTTTCATGCTAAAGGAAAAGCAAGAATGCTTTCTAGGGGCTATATAATATTGAGTAGGTGAGAGTGACTGAGCAGTAAGAGTTAAAGTTCCAGGCTGTGGGGCATGGTAAGTGGTTTGAATTTTATTCTAAGCACTTGGAAAACTGCTGGAGATTTTAAAACAGTGGCATAATTTGATTTAAAGGATCTCTTGGGTTACTGGTGGAGGATAGATGGCAAAGGGGTAATTGAGGAAAAAGTGAGACAAGTTAGCAGCATGATGCAAAAATGCAGACAAGACACAATAATGGCTTGGCTAGTTTGATAGCCACAGAAATGGAAGTGGCCGGATTCTGCACATATTTTGAAGACAGGGTTTCTAGGCCTTGCTGATGGATTAGTTGCACTACAATAAAACAAGTGAGCTACATCCCAGGGGAATTAGCCATTTAAAGGAAGACTCTTTAAACCTGAAATACCTCAACTCAGATGAATGCATTGTTAATGGTGCAATTCTATTTAGGGGCATAATAGGGCAAGTGTCCTTTATAATCACTCAGATAACACCCATAGGTGAACTGAGTGCACTATTTAATGCTCAGTAACTCATTTAAACAAATCCAGGCTTTTCCTCAGCTGCATGGTAAACAAAGGCTAATTATGTTTGCTAGATGACTGCAACTTACTGAGAACATAAATAAATAAATAACAAAAATAATGAAAATAAATAACAAAAAGCCAAGTTACAAAAAACAGGGGAGAGAGAGAGAGAATGAGAAAGAAGAAAGAAAGAAAGAAAGAAAGAAAGAAAGAAAGAAAGAAAGAAAGAAAGAAAGAAAGAAAGAAAGAAAGAAAGAAAGAAAGGAGGGNAAAGAAAGAAAGAAAGAAAGAAAGAAAGAAAGAAAGAAAGAAAGAAAGAAAGGAGGGAGGGAGGGAGGGAGGGAGGGAGGGAGGGAGGAAGGGAGGAAGGAAGGAAGGAAAAGAAAAATGGTTGCTTGTCTGTTTGTTTTTGTATAGCAGGTTGATGCATGTTGGTTCGGGACATATCGTTCGTATGTTCATTGAACGCTGTGATATGCCCACACCCATGAACTGGATTCCACTGGGAGGCGGTTTGCTCAGGAAAGAAGCAAAGCCTGTTAACTTCATTTGACCTTCTTATCACTTTCAAAACAACCACAATAACAACAGCAAACGAAGTAGCAGCAGCTATAAAATCCCCTGGCCTGACTCTCCCTCTCTTTTATTTTATTCCCCTCCTATGGCAGTGAACACAAAGGACAAATCTGTCATTAACTATTTGCAAATGATCAGCTATTCACTGCAGCTGTTTGCTCACCAGATCGCCATGCCAAGCACAGCTGCTCAGATGTGCTAGCCCAGTTAGGCTGGGCCACTCACCACCTACTCACAACTGTCCCCAAACTGCCTCCAGAAGAACAGGACAGGCCGAATCCCAATCTGGCAGCATGAGCTGTGATTTTCCACTCCCCAGGGATCTCCACACTCCCTGGGCCATCTTGGGCCACATGGTGAGACTGGCTAAGAGACACTTGAGGAGCAGCCTTACTTCCTGTGGATGCTGCTGGTCTGAGGACTGAGAGCTGGTAACTATGCAGAGATTTCTGGTCACTTCCTAAGAAAGGCAGCCTAACTCTGCCTGGGTCCTCTGGTTGCATTTTTAAAAGCAAGCAGCTTTGTGCTTTCACTTATTAATTTTTGCCAGCTTCTAAAGGTCAACGACCTGGCAAGCCGAGATTCACAAGTAACAGGTGCAGAGACTCCGCCGCCTGCCTCCGTGGGACATCGCTCTGTCACTTTTATTTACTGAATCAATCCACCAGTGTCCAGCAGGAGAACAACAGCTAAATGGCCATTAATTGTGGGCTGATGTGCAGATGAAACAAATCTCCAAAGGGACTGTAAACCTTTGTTCCTTCACCTCCTCCTGCTCTTGCTATGGGATTAGCAGTAAATCATTCAGCAGCCTCATCTCCTTATTATAAATTTACCATTAGGGTCGTCCCAGGTGAGACAGCACTAACCTCTCTCTCTGTCTCTTTTCCTCTCCTGTGCCTCCCTCCCTCCTTTCCTTTTTTCCTTCCCCTCCCCCTCTTTTCTTTCAGTTTTTAAAAAATCTTTTTCATCTCTCCTCTCACAATTTTTCTGTCTCTATTCTTCCGTCTCTCTTACATAGATACATTCATTCCTGAACACAATGGCCTTTTATTAAAGTTACTTCACGGTCCCAGGGACCAACCTTTTCTACCATCCCCTCATCTGTCTGCCCTTCTCTCACATGTGTACATACAGATACACAGTAAGCATATAGCTGGGATTCCTATGGAAGACAAAAAGAAAAAAAAAAAAAGATTGGAAAAGTTCCCTTCAAAAGAAATACTTTCTCTCCCCTTCCTTTCTGTCGTTATTCTTCAGAATTTTTTTAACTCCTCAGAGCCCAAAAGGAGCTTAATTAAAGTGTAAAAGGGAATTTGAAAGTAAGCAATAGACAGAGAAGAAATATAATGGATCTGGGCTCTGTGAAGGAGTGTGGGAATGCACTGCAAGATTGTTTTTATTGTCTCTAGGACATGCACAGCACTAACATGGCCCCTGGTGGCCAGCTCTGGGTGCAATTTGATTTGAAGGACCTTTGGGAGGCAGCCTGCTGCCCTAAAATGAATCCCTAAACTGGTCTCTACTTTGAATGAGTGAAAATCTAAAATGGTTTTCAATACATGTTACATCTTTGTATTAAGCATATTTTTTCCATGTGCCCTTTAAAAATAATGTATGTTTTATGTTAATCGGTCTTCTACACCTTAACATAAAGTCCACCCACTCCCTGCCCCATGTTCATAAGAGGATGGAGGCAGCAGAATAGTAGTTATAGAATGGATGAGAGTGGTGTGATTAGGCAAGGCCCTAGAGAAGATACATCCTCAACAGAGAAATGGTGGATAAAATGCAAGAGGAAGGGCAAAAAAAACTTTCCATTTTTCAGACCAGGGCTAAGAACAAGCCTGGGAGTAGGTTCCAGTAACTCCAGTCTCCAGATTTTAGGAGGGGTACAAGCCAGAGTTGCTCGGTGATCACTGCTGTTAATTAAGTCCAATTACAGATGGACAAAAGCTCAGCCTCAGTGAGTTATTCATGACATATATTTTTGTAGATGCATAGCATAGCACATTGCATGGGACACAGGAGGCAGCAAAACTAACTTGCAGAAGTGTAGTAAAATATTGATAGCTAAGAATATTCACAGATGGGAGTTTCTGGTTACTGAAAATTCCAGGGTAACTAAAGAATAACCGGATTTTAAAAATTCATATTGAGAATGTATATTTAATGTTTTTTTCCCTAATAATGTTTACAAAATGTGTTGGAAAGGAAACATGGTGTAGTTATAAGAATATAGTCTCTAAATCTAGGCAGCCTTGGTTTATATCCCACTTCTCCCATGTTCTAGTTGTGGGACTCTGGATATTTTGAGCTTTCATTAATTTATTCAACAAATACTAAGAGTGTATAGCTTCTAGAGCTATAAGAGGGAATAGAAATTGACAATGGCCCTGCTTCCATGAGATGAACTGCGTAAAGGCAAAATCCTGACTCTACAAAGTGCTAACGGGCACATGAGGCCATGAGACAGGATAATTAGGTTTTGACCTACTGGAGGAGAATGGTTGGCTAGCAATATTTTCCACCTCTGAGCTGTGGGATATAAATGGGTTACAGGTATATTCAGAATTTGATGCCATCACCTCAAGTGTGATTGGATGGGCTCAGGTTAGATGGAGTCCCATAGACACTTGCTTCTATTCTGAGCAGTGCTCTCATTTTACTCCAGGGTGCTTTTTGACACCATAAGGTGAAAATGTTTGGAAAGAACACCATTGAGGAAAACTTCATTGAGAAGTTGATCATGTTGCTAACATTCAAGTGATGATTAAGAGTTAAGGAGTTCAGGACAGCATCAAGTGTGGGTTCTGAGAAGAGCAAGTTTGCTGTCTGAGAGCCAAGTGATTCAGCTTCTCCAAGGATACTGGAAAGTCAGCACGAAAGGAGTGCACAGTAAGATGAAGCAAGGTAAGGTGTAGAAGGAGAATGAGAAGAGGCCGAGTTCTGAGGCCACAGGCCGCTATTAGGGCCACATTGGAGACATGAGCCTCAGTGCAAGGGTAAGGGTTTTAAACAAGGGCATCTGGCAAAGACTCATGGAACTTTCTGCAGTCTCATAACTGTGAGACATTGTGGGATGTTATCCATGTGCCAGTACAAGCTCAGTTGCAAAGTAGCTTTGGGACCTAGAAAACACCTTCAGTCCCCAGTTTCCTCATCTCTAAAATTACAGATTTTAAGCCTGTTTTCTCTAAATTGTATCTAGCTTTACAATTCTGATTATCAAATTTATTCACAAAGATCCAAAGAGTACAGAAGATTGATTTGGGAGGAATGTCATAATAATATCACAGAATTTACCTGTTTTTGTTTGTTTGTTTGTTTCTTAGTTTTGTTTTCTAAATATATATTGGCAATTAATAATTGCACCACTTGACTTGATTTAAAAAAAAAAAAAAAAAAAAAGTAAAGTAAGTTTGAGACTTGCCTGGCCAACATGGTGAAACCCCATCTCTACTAAAAATACAAAAATTAGTCAGGCATGGTGGCGCATGCCTGTTATCCCAGCTACTCAGGAGGCTGAGGCAGAAGGATTGCTTGAACCCAGGAGTGGAGGCTGCAGGTTGCAGTGAGCCAAGATCGCGGCACTGCACTCCAGGCTGGGTGACAGAGCAAGATTCAGTCTTAAAACAAAGTAAAGTAAAATCTTTTTGTAGCTGTGTAGTGTTATTAACCCACTTATGCCTAGAGTTCCATTATTGGAGTGCTAAGCATGTAAGCATGTGGGAATTATTTATATCTTACTGCTCAAGGTCCTCACCAAGGTCTGATTTTTCACTCATGCAAAAATTCAAAAAAGTACAACCTCCGGCATACATTGGTTAATGAGAACAGACAAATGTCTAGCTTTCAGTTGAAGATTTATTCATACAATTAAGCAAATACAATGCATACAGTTTCTCAAACTTCTTAAAATATAGGAATAGAAGTGAAATTCCAAACATAGAGTATCTCCTTTCAAGTGTTTTTAAAAAATCCCTTGATTAAAGCCAATCACAGAATTATGGGTAGTCAAAGAAGCTGGGAACATTTAAGGTCCCAGAAAAAAAGAAAATTCAGCCAGGCTTTCATGAAAACCATCCAGCCCTTTGAAATTTGTGTGTGTGGAGTAGATCCAGGTTCTGCTCAGTGATGATCTATGTCTGATCCCCAGTTGGATATCTTGAATTTGAACATGTTTCTAATACACTTGATTATAGAAAATCTTTTGCTAAAAGAAACCACTTCAAATTTTAGAAAATAATAATAAAATGTGAAATAGAACACAATGACAAGCTTTATGAAAATCATACGATCATTTTGAAATGAAGACATTTTGCTTACTAAGTAGCTTATATTCAAAAGCCCCTCAACCTCCTTACTGATAGTATAATTCTATTTTCTTGTTACAGAAGGAAGAAAAAGTCATGTTGGCATCCTTACTGAAGAAAAAAATGTGATTTCTCTCCCATCTTGCTCCATGCTACAACCAGCTATATTTAACTAGAAAACCTACGAGTCTTGTTGTAGAAACCATGAATTTGATAGTTCATTTGTCAACCAGATTGTTAAGTATTTATTATATGTCATGTCCAGGGCTGAATGCTGACAGAAAAGACGGACAAAGTTTCTATCCTTACGAAGTTTATAAACTGATATCTAAGTACTAGGCATGGAAAACAGTACGTACTCTGAGAAGCAATGTTTAAGCTAAGACCTGACATAAAAGTCCAGGAGTAATGCCCGAGAACCTGAGAACTCAGGAAAAGTTTCAATTTCTCAACAATATGGGAGCCAGTCAATCTTGAACTTTTGTCTTCATTTCAAGAACACCATCCAAGATATGCAAGCTTTACCAAGTTTTTTTTTTTTTTTTTTTTTTTTTTTTTTTTTTTCACAGTGAGAACTTTACTTGTAGCACTTTGTTTAAAATCTCCTGGGTATCTTCACAAGTGTTTCAGCCTCAGCACCATTAAGAGATTGGACATGAATATTCTCTAAATCTTTGATCATTTCAAGAGGGTACGATGGGATAGGAGGAGTCTTTCATGCTGGAAATTCTTATGTCATTGTCCAATGTAATACATAACACACCTGTCATCTTCACAGGAAAAAGCCTTGTTGCCTTTTAAAAATTCAGCCCTAAGGGTCTCTCTTGTGATATGTGACCTAGAAGACAGATAACTCGGGGGATGCTTTAAGTGAAGGAATCCTGGGTTGTATTGCTTTTGGATATAACCACCTCCAGAGCTGGGGAAGGAGTTGCTATTTAATGAGAAAGATTAAATCGGAAACATACTTTTCTCCTAAAAAAAGAAAAACCCTGGGGCTCTGGGGAGTTCTGGGTGTCTATACCTTGCCCAGAAGGCAGGATTTTCTTCTTTAAAATGACTCCACCATATATCTGGATCTGGGTTCTGTATATTCACGTTGTTTTACTCATACTTAGGAGTTAACTGCTCAGTGTCCAGGAGATTGTGGACACATTTTCCTGTCTATTCTCACTGATGTAGTTCAGCTTATAGTAAAAGGACTCTAGATTGCTTAATAGAACAGCTGCGATCAAAGTAACTTTATATAGACAAGAGCAAAAAGAAAACCATTTATTTTTATGGAATTTAGGGGATTCACAGAGGGATTTCAATTTGAGAAACCTATTTGCCATTGACACTTTGTTTTTCCATCACTAGAGAAAGGAGCTACATGAGATATATAAAGACTAGAAGTAAGAATCAAACATAAAAGTTTGGTTGTGACTAGTCATGTCAAGAGGTTTGTGATGTACTTTGCAGGCCACAGAGACTTAAACCGGCCCCGATTGTCCCATAGAGCTGGTATTTATGACTTCTTTTGAATAAACATAGAAATTGATCCTCCCAGTCTCAAAACTTGAGAAAGTTACATTTGTCTTATCCAGGTTTTTTTTTTTTTTACCCCCCCCTCCAGGAAACCAAAGATCAGACCTCCCAGACAGTATCAAGGAAATGAAACTTACCAGATTACCGCATCAGGATAATGAGATGCCAGAATCCTTATTCCTCAGGATTGTCTCCTTACCCCTCTCTAATTTCTGTTTTCCCTCATATGGTTACATTTCTTCCCTGCTACATAAATCCTAATTTTAGTGGGTTGAGATGAATTTGAGACTGATCTCCCATCTCCTCTGCTGCAGGACCTGAATAAAGCCTTCTTCCTTAGAAATACTCATTGTCTCAGTGATTGGCTTTCTCTGTTGTGAACAGTTGGACCAAGACTGAACCCCTGGTGTTTTGGTAACAAAACCCACACACTGTTTCAAATAGAAGGTCTTCATGCTTTGGCCTTGTTTTTGTAACGATAATAAGATCTGAGCCAAAATCCAATACGATGGATGTGAGCACACTTCCATAATATTGTTATAAATGAGATCCTTATGCTGAATGGAATTTCAGAGTAACCTACATAGTTTGGAGGAAACTGAAAAGTTGTAATGCCTACCATCTTACTGCATTAGATAGATTTAATCCCTATTCATTGTAACCAGTACAGCTCCAAAACATGTACTAATCATTCAACACTGCATTTCAACTTTAAATCCACTTTTCATGCTCTTCAAGAGTTTTCATTAGATAACCTCACGAAATCTATCTTCAGCTAATGTTCCTATCCCTAATATGTCTGATGGTCCTGTCCTGATTAAACCTTTGCAGTCATTTTAATTTGCATTTTTTTTTTTTTTTCAATTTTCCATGCCTTTGGATGTAGTTGTTCCCTTTGCTCAGAATTTCTTCCTTTTCTCCCCTATGGTTCTTATCAAATTCAAACTGCTATTAGGACTCAGGTCAAACAGTACTTCCATTGTAAGAAACACTCCTGGATACCTCAAAAGGCTTAATACTTCTATTTCTTCATAAACATGTTTGTTACCCATTACAGCACTTCATTCATTTAACAAAAATTTTTGATCAAGTGTTATGCAACAGGTACACTGTTAGCACTTAGGATACCATGACAAAAACTTAACATTGCAGGGATTTTTTAATATATTACTTCCCCATTATTCTGTGGATATCTTAGTGATGAGCTCTATGTTAATTATCTATATATCTCAAGGACCTAATATAGTTCCTGTTATTCAATAATGTGCTCAGTAATTACCTGAGTTAAAAATTGATTGAAGAAGTATTTTTTCATATGCTTCTGATTCTGAACACAGTAATACTATCTGCATCCCTTGGTATCAAATGACTGCCCTCTCAGAGCACTTTGTGTTTCCAAGAGTTTGTAAGATCATTCATTCATGCATTTATTAAATCAGTTTTGAGCACTTAATCCAGATATTTTTGTTATCCTTTCTTTTTCTCATAACGTCTCTCTCGTTCCTTCCCCTCTAAACCATTTCCTTAGGAGTTAGCCTTTGTGACCTATTTTTTTAAGAGGCAAATTAAGTACAAAGAGGGGGCTAGAAAGAACCTTTCACAGATCACATATTTTCATTGTACTATAGGACTACGAGGAGTGGTGAATCAGAACATATGTCATTCATATTTTCTGTTGGACTAGTTGGGGTTTAAAGAATTGGGAAATTTTAGATTTCAGAAGATTTTACATGCTGCTTAATTCCACATCCTACCACAGTCTTCTAGTTTATCTCTGATAAAGCTTTCAGGCTCCCTTTGAATGCTCCAATAAGTGAGGCTGCACCACGTTTCGTGTTTTAAAGTCGTTTTTGCAATTGTTGTTCTTATATTGATCCAGTCTGACCTTTCATAACTTCATGGTGCTGGAAAGCCATTGTAGTAAGTAAGAGTTAACACATAACAAGTTGCAAATTATTTTAGGAAAATAAAAACTCTTATCTTAGAACAAGGTTGTTGAGGTAAACTTAAAAGTCAGTGTGCCAGTGTCCAGGATGAATTCTTACCCTATTTTTGCTTCTATGTGACCCTTTATAAAGGGTGGGGGATAACAGCCCTTAAAGCAATTAGGGACTCTCTTTGCAACTTTCTGCTCTGTTGCACCACTGGAAGCTCTAACTCACCCCCTCCGGGTAATTAACTTGCCTGTTGGATCTTGGCCATTGACACGTTTTACTTTCCTAGTTTGTGTCAGTTAATCAACACTTACAGAGTGCCTGCTGTGACAGAACTCTGTGCTAGGCTCCACAGAAACATTCACTAACAGTGGCCATAGTAGTCTTGGCTCTTTTTTTTTCTAGGAATTTGCATTAAAGAAGAGGGAAAGAAGAATATAAAAGGCAGCACTCAATTTCTCATTCTTAGCCTTCTTTCTATGGACTTTGCAGTGCATCCTACTGAGGACAGCAAAATAGCTCTTCCAGAAATCTCTGGGGATTAGGTTACAATTGATTTTCTTAAATATTTTTAGAGCTACAACCACACTATTATTTCTCTTATTTGTGTGTTGTATATTCCCTTATATATATATGTGTATATATATATACACACACATATACACACACACACATACATATATATACACATATATATATGTATATGACTGGATGTTCTGACTCTATAGCGAAAGAGCCAGGTGTCTGACCATGTTTGACTCCGATACTGAATTTGTTACTCAGCAGGGATCATATCTGTGTTAGAGTCCTTAAGCCAAGGCCCATGGATTCCTAGCTTCTCTACAAATGAGATGCATGCTTTAAACCTCCCCCCAATTACATGAAAATGTATGCACATGCGAAATTTTCAGGAGTGTGGGGGTTCATCACTTTCATCAGAAAATAAATGCTATGTAATATGAGTTACACAAAACCATGAGAAACAGGTGAACATGAGCAGCCCCTACTCCATTTCCAGCCATTGTCATATTGAAGTAACTAGGTTTCTTCTGTGGTGGCTTTATCTTTCTGCTCTGTGCTTAAACTGCAGAACAACAAGACAAAGTGAAAACAGAACATAAGAAACAACAAAACTTTCTGTAGAATTGTTTACTTAGAGTTCTGAGTATATGGGAAAACTTTTTTTTTTAATAAGAGCTATTGAGATTTTCCAGACATAAGTAAAATATTCAGTTGAGATTAACTCTAAGGTCACTATAGATTCAGGGGTTAACTTCAGGGTCACTATGATAGGTCAAGTGGTGCCCTATCAGTATTATTTATCAGCTGAATATAAATACAGGTCTTTAAATTGAACAATAGCTGAAATGAAACAAAAATATGGAATTGTGGTTAAAGATAGTAACTGAATGGGTCAAGTATCAAAGCTTTGTTTCATAGATTTTTTCATAATCCCTCTGCTCCTTTATTTCTGGGGCCTGTCAGTTGCTCTGGGGAGAGAGTTTCCTGCCATGAGTTTTCACTAGGAAAGAAAGAGAGAGAGAAAGGCAGTTAAAATGCTTTTGAGTTCAACAAATGTGTCCTGAGAGCCAAATGGAACAGGGTGAAATCCTAGCTAAAACCCTTGGGGAATAATTTGTTGCTAGCAGCATCTGGAAAAGACGTGTGGCAACGGCTGCAGTTTTGTTTAGAGAACAAATGGAGGAAAAAAGGGCTTTAAAAAGGTAGGTTTGAAAGGGAGGGAGTAAATGACGGAGGCCTCGAATGAGTTTGGGGATTTAGGAAGGAGATTTAATAGACTGAATAGCAGGTCACAGCTAAAGAAGTGAAAACCTGGGCGAGAGGCATCAGTAAGAACGCACGGTGTTAGTGCACGGACTGTGAACCTAAAGCAAACTCAAATTAAATAGTTTATTATTCCTCCGGCTGCTTCTACCACTAATAATGTGTTTTCCCTCAAGAACTGGGTATTTTGAAAATCCATATTAATCACGGAGACCAGGGCTTGCGCTTATCCCGTGGGTGGCCGATTGTGGAAGTCACTTTCCTTCTCGGCCGGCTGCAGCTTTCCAGGAGGTGGTGGAGGCTGCGGCAGCCGCGCTGGACCGCGCTGGACCCGGCTGCAGGGGGGGGCATGGCCAATGGCTGGACCTTGACTGTTCCGGGTCATCCTGGGCAGAGCCTGCTCACTTCTAGACTGCTTACTTACCTGCTCTCGGCTCTTCTAGGACCCACATTTCAATTACAGGAAAGGGGGAGCCTAAAAGGCATAAATAGAAACAGAGAATGCTCTGTCTTCAATGATTTGTGCTCACCATCCTAACTTTGTGTTTTTTTTCCCGCTCCCATAGCTCTTCAGAGTCTGAAAGGATGGAGAAGATACAGATCTGTAGCCAAGGTGTGGTCCCAAGGCCCCCGTGGCCTCATCTCCATGGTCCAGCTGAGGCCAAGGGCTTCCCAGCCTGCTCGGGCGTGGCACTTGGCTCTTTAGGTCAATCCTCCGAGAATAATTATTTTACTTAACTTGGGAGGCTCTCACTTTTCCTTCTAGTTTATGGGGGCAAACAGTGGTAAATAGTGAGGGGAAATTAGGACAGAGCCACAGTTCTCTTTTGGGTCCTTGTACCTCCCTTTTTCTCTCTCCCTAACTGTGGAGCACTTGGGTAGTTCTTCCTTCAGATGCATCTTAGGTTTACTGCTAAGGGATCCCCAGGAAGCTTTCCTGAGCAGAAACTAGGCTGGTGCTAGCCTTCCTGTGAATATTTATCTATTACAGGAGATTCAACCTCAAAGGATAGCTATCAATTATTGAGAAGAAAATATAGCATAGGGTTTCCTGCCTTCATGGACTTTGAGGTTGAAGGATCTAGGCATGAATGTGGCTCCCCTACTTGCTAGCTGTAACACTTCAGGCAAATCATGAAACCTCTCAGTCCTTCAGATCCCTTGTCTGTAAAATGGGTTGTTGCAGAGAACAAGAGATAATATAGAGAGAGTACATAGACTAGAGATAGAATAATGTCTCACTACATGTGTATTACATGTGTGTACCTATTAAATATCACAACATTGCCATTTCATTGTGTTCCACGTATTGTGTAACATGTATACACAGTTCCTTTTTCTAACAATATCACATGATATGATTTCATTTATAATTGGGCTTACACATTAGTAACAGGCAGAACTCATATTTGAATGTCAGTTTTCAGGCTTCGTGCTTTTACCACTATGCAAGTATTTTAGTCACAAAAAAAATTCTAAGATTTAAAGTTCCGTCATGATGACAGATGACGGAAGATATTTTAGATATCTAATAATATTTTAGATATCTGATAATAACATTTTTCTTTTTATTTATCTCTTTTTATTACTTACTCTGGTGCCAGGTATTATGTGAAATCATCGATATTTCATTTTATTGTAAACAGAACTTTACAAGGCATCTTTGATTATTATTCCCATTTGACAGAAAAAGTGGCTAAAGTTTAATGAGGCTTTTAAAACCTACGGTTACTGAGCTAGTAAGTAATAATGAGGAAATTCACAGCTCTGTTCAAATCTCACGTTCTTACCCAAGTGTCTCCTGTAGAAAATGGTGACCTCTGTATGCTCAAAAGAAAATGATTGAAAGGAAATAATATTAAATGGCAGTTTGGATTATTGACTATTAAAGAAACTCAGAAGTTCCTGGGCAATGACATTTAATAAAACAATTTGATAAAACTTTGGTGTTGAATAAAAAAGAGAGCATAAGAAGTTCAGATTCAGGCTTTTTTCTTAATCTTCTGAAGCACCATTATCATCATCCTAATCTTCTGGAACATCTCTGGAGCCATCATCATCACCTTCACAATAAGTTAATGAACACTGCCCTTTATATTCTAGAATAGCTTCATGTACAATAACTGATTTCTCCTTCACTATGTTATCTTTGAGGCGGTGTATTATTCCCACTTGAGAACTGAGGAAATGGAGACAGACAAAGGGTAAAGGACTTGCCAAAGCTATAAAGACATGATCCACATCTCTTGATGACTCACTCCATTCTCTTAACACTTCTCATAGTCCACTTCTGAGAAATATACCTCCCGAATTGAGCATTTCTCTCCTGCATTTCCCCATCAATAACATCCAATTATTGGCTGGGACTTAAAGTGTGTATATGGATGTGAAAGGCAAACAATGTGGCAGAACAATAATGATAAAAATCCATTTTAATTATTCTTCTTTTTTATTTTAATGCTTTCATTTAGCAAACATGCTGTAGGCAATTGCTCTGTACTAGGCAGAGTTTAGTTGCAGAAATGAATACATATGATAGCATGGTCTCTAATTTCAAGGATTTAAAAGTCCACTTGAAAAATTGATATAGGTATAAATCACAGTGACACAGTACAGTAATAGAGTTGTAAAGCAGGGCTTGGAAACACTAGGGATGAAAAATAGAGTCTGTCTTAGAAATCTAGGGAGACTTCAGAGAGGAGAGGGTATTATATTTGGGATTTGGGATTACCAGTAATTCACCACGCAGAGAATGGATATGGGGAAATGTACTTAGTATTAATAGTGTGTGCAAAGGAAGACCCATGTGTGTGACCATTACTCAAGTTACCTTTCCTGATTAGAAATTGCTCAGTGTTGTTAGTGCCTGGATCCATTTGACCACAGTCAGTCTTACTTGGTTCCTCTAGGTAAAGATTTTTGGGAAGAGTACAGGCTGAGAATGGAGAGAATTCTCAGTTCTGTATTTCTGACTTGGCACTAATTAGCCATGTGGCCTTAGGGAAGTCATTTTACTTCTTAAGACCTAGGTTTTCTTATTTATTAAAAAAAAAAAAAAAAAGACACAGAGAGAGAGTTGGTATAATGTCTCTAAAATTTTTTAGTATCAGTGCATAATCTTCCAAATCATGACAGAAGCATTTGTTTTTCCCACACAATTCTGTGGGTGAGTCTATGATCATTTGGCCCAGGTGTTTTTGTAATTGTGATAAATTGAACAAATTCTGAATGTTCAGTTGCCTTCAAAACTCATCTTGCCACCTGTGTGGTAGGCTGCCTTTCTAACAGTGGCGGAAGTAACCACACACCCACTGACCCAATTCTATTATTGCCTTAGCTATTTTAGACATGAAATTTTAATAGGCCAATAAAGTTTTCAGAATAGAGAGGCTACATGTACACACATACTCACACACATGTATATAAACTTAGGAATTAATTTATCTCCTCTGAAAAGCAAAATGTTAGGAATGTTAGCACCCACAGCAGGTGCTTTCTATGGTGGCACACCTGACTTGTGCCTCAGAATTCCTTGGACTTTGTTGGTTAGGCTTTCTAGCTTGCAATTAAACAATAAAGGGAACTAATACCCCTTTCAAATTATCCTGAGAAAAATGAACCAAATTATAAGCACACCTTCATGATCTAGAACTTACAGTAAGTAAATGATTCAGAAACAGACAAAACTGTTGTAAAGGATTGCTCTCTATTTTTCTCTTTCATGTACAATAAGGTCTCTCTTTCTTGTATATTTAACTCGTGTTCTCCCTTTCCTTTTCTATAGTTGCTTTCTTTCTTTTCTCTTTTATTCTTTTGTATAAATATACACTTTGCATGACCATCAAGATACATGGTTCTAACTCTATTTCAAGATTTGCAGCTTCCACTTCTACCACTTGCTGTCCATTCTTGTGTCTCATAATTCAATTTTATGAGAAATTGTCCCATGACATATTAATGTTGCGCACCTTCTTGCATATGCTTTTATAAAAAGTCTACTGGGGTACACTTCAATTCCTTTCTCCAGAGCCAATCACCATGATATAATTTATGAAGTTATACATCTTGATGTCCCACGGAAGAATGAATTGGTCTATGGTAAGAATGATCAGGATATGGCACAAAACTACTTGGCAACTTGCAAAGTCCCTGATGTAGAAAGCCACCCATGACAAGTGGAGAAGACAAAGAGCCCCTGGTGGTTGGGACAAATGAGGAACTAAGAAAAAAGTGCACTAGAAAAAAAGTCAAGCTATACTGACTTATTTCAATAAGGAGGCCTCATGGAAAACAGTAGCTGCTATGGGATAACCCACTGATTAATTTTATGGTAATTCACTGTGATTCTCCAGTTCCTATTTGTCTTTGCCCTAGCAACAGTAAAATAAGTGAGAAATTTTATTTATTTAGCAATTATTGTTGAGTTTTTAATCCATACCAACCATAGGTTTTACCATTACAGCATGCTTATTATTTGAGGTGGTTGTGAAAAAACAACAAAACCTTTAGATGAATGCTAGGGATATTAATTACTTTAGGGTGATATTGTGATTGCTGAAAGTCAAAAGGAGGAAAGAGGCTTGCCTCGAACCAAATAACCCGACTTCTTTCCTCATTCTTTCTTCTGTCTTCCCCTCCATACCATTTGCACCATGACCAACGCTGCTATCACTCTTAGCCTCTGCAGGATCACTGAGAAAGATACATGCACAGAAGAGGAAACGTAAAACGAAATAAATGTATATTAGTATCTGGGGTTTGAGCTTTCATTGTTTACTCAACAGGATCCCCTATTTGGTTAAGCTAGATAGATGTAGACTTCATTATCTACATCTAAGCAAGCTTAAAAGTCTGTACTTCATAATCAAATCCAGAACCGAGACTTGCATTTGAAATTGTACTACTACAATTGAGAAAACTAACATGCAGTTCACACTAATAGGTAAAGGAAGAAGCCAGAAAATGAGAGTTTATTACAGTGACTATATTAGGCTGGCCCAGATCACCCAGTAGGCTTTTTAGAAGAAAGATTCATTATTCTCCAAAGAGTAGATATGGTAGACTTTCAAGGGAAAAGACTCTTGAGCAAGACCCTGAAGAATGGCAAAAATTGGACAAGCAGAGATAAGAGGCTAGAAAATCTTAAGCAAAAATAACACTGACGGAAAGGCACAGAGTGGCTACAGCCCTGGAGAATTTACAGGACACAGAAAAGAGTTTAGTTGGGCTACAGCTAAGAGTACATGGAGGGTGACATAAGAACAAAGGTAACAGAAGCTCATGACATTTTTGAGTCAGAAGGAAAAACACTATTAAAGTTCCCCATCAGGAAGATTAATATGGGAGCAAAGCATTCGATACATATAACTGAGCAGTGATTGGAAGTAGAGACACCAGTCAGGAAATCACTGACAGGATACAGGTAAAAAAGAAGTAATGAATCCTACTCAGGCAGTTAAAATGAAAAGCAGACGTTGGATGGGAGGTATTTTATGAAGGCTGAAACTATTGAGTTGGAAACAAAGTCAATGTTGTGGGCAAGAAAAAGAAAAAAAAATATTTAAAAAAATATTCAAAGAAGAGAGTTTAAATCTGAAATCCTGGGAAGAGTGTTGCGTCACTACTTGGAAATAGAATGACCAAGGAAGAAAGAGTTTTCAGGTAAAATTATATATTCACTTTTAAATGTAATGAATTGGAAAAGTCTGTAGAACACTCCAGATAAGAGTTCTTGCAGAATATTAGAAATGTAGAAATATAGTTCCAGAGAGAGGTTAGCATTGCAGTATTTCTCATAGAGGTAATTTTTAAATTTATAAGACTGGCTTATACTTTTTATAGAGTCAGGGCAGAAGGACCAAAAAGTGAGGAGGAAGCAGATCTTTTGGCAACACATATATTAAAGTATAGACAGAAAAAGAGAAGAAAAAGAAAAAGCCAGAAAGAAGAAAGTATAACACTGGAGAGCAAAATGTTTTAAAAAGTAAGTTGGTAGGTACTGAAGGACACAGAAAAATTTAGGATGTTGGAGGATCAGAGAAAATAAGAAATATATATGTGTGTGTGTGTAATACAGAAATATTTAATATATCAGCTTGTTATTTTATTTCAAATTTTATATATATACACACCAAGAACCCAGAGTGCTGACTAATGGGGGTAATTGACCTCTGTGTTGGTCTCCAGAAGATACAGTCTGAAGTACACTTTATTCCACAGCTCATATTATTTTTGTTAAGATCATGCATATATATATATATATATATAGACATATATACACACACACACACAGATACACACACATATATGTGTATATATATGTGAAAATACATATGACATCTAAAAGTGTAATGTTTCAAAAAAGCCATGTGTGGCTTAAATAGTAAGAACAAAAGTCAGATTGTGAAGGATTCAGAAATCTGTGATCAATAATCAGTGTAATGTGTGATTTCATCCGCCTGCCATCTGCAAAGAGGCCGATGGTATGGAGATAAAGAATCTGCCAGTAACAGGAGTCTGTGATTTAATTCACTTCATGGAACTGATTTGAATCGAGTTCAGGCCCACACTCTTCTACAGTGGTCGACAACAGCAATACAAAATTGATTTTAAAGTACTTAAATTCTTAACAAAAATAATATGGGCTGTGGAATAAAGTGCGCCACAGGCTCTATCTACGGAGACCAACACAGAGGTCAATTACCCCCCTTAGTCAGGACTCTTGAGTTCTTAGTGTATATAAAAAAATCCATTACGTGTTTTTCAGATAAAATAACAAGCTAATTTATTAAGTATTTCTTTTTATGATTTAAAAAGATGTTGGCTTTATTTTAGCATACTTATTGGTATTTAACAGCTAGTTCTAACTAAATTCCAGCAAGAGCAAAACATTGATTGAAGAGTGAGGGTGATGATGATGATGGTGGATCATTGCTAGAATTATAGGAGCACCTACCATACTTGAAGTGCTTTATGAGATGATGTTATTTTCACCTCCTACTTGGAGAAAAGAAAGGATGCTGTGCTTTTTCCAGAAAGCTTGTATTCAGTAGGGCCATTTCCCTGTGAGCTCATTAGCCTTCAACAAGCATGCCGTTATAGCAGTACTATTTAGCACTTCCCATCCTCAAAGTACTTGGCAAATATTAGCTAATTAGTTCTTCAAACACTCATGAGAGTTTTCTAAGTATGTATTGTTCTTGTTACCTTGTCACAACTGGAGTCTAGCCATCTACATAACTTTTCCAAGGAAGTAGAGGGCATCATTGAAAGAGCCAAGACTCTAACTTAGAAATATTTAAGTTTTGGTGTTGTCATTTGGTTCCAGGCCCATGTGTCTCCCTTTCTATGGAAGACATTTACAATGAAGCAACTAGTCATGTGAATCTTAAAGTATATCTGAAACATAACAGTATAACCTTCATTTGTTTCATAAGACTAACATAGCATTCCTCCATTCTCCCTTCTGTATTACTAACACACAAGGTGAAAATTATATTTACATATTACTGACTGGGTCTTGTCTCCACCACTTTTTACCCCAGTTTTGATTCAGTCAAGGATTCAACAAAGGAAAAGTTTATAATGAAAGCTACTGTAGCACTCAATCCTAATAACCCTTCTTCACTGTCAACTCTGAGATATAATATTATACATAAGCATTCATGTAACTTTATATAACATTCAAGGTGCCTTCTTTCATATTTCTGATCATAATAACTCTTTATAAACCTTATAAAACTGGAAGTTTCTCTCCCAGTTTTATTGTTGTGTATCCCAGTTTTATGTCAACACCAATTGAAGTAAAACAAAATTGTTTATATTCTTTTTTTGGGGGATGGGGGCGGGAACAGAGTCTCATACTGTCACCAGGCTGGAGTGTAGTGGTGCAATCTCAGCTCACTGCAACCTCTGCCTCCTGGGTTCAAGTGACTCCCCTGCCTCAGCCTCTTGAGTAGCTGGGACTACAGGTGCCTGCCATCACGCCTGGCTAATTTTTGTATTTTTAGTAGAGATGGGGCTTCACCATGTTGGCCAGGATAGTATCAATCTTCTGACCCTGTGATCCACCCACCTTGGCCTCCCAAAGTGCTGGGATTACAGGCGTGAGCCACCACACCCAGCCCTGTTTATATTCTTAGCATGTCATCTTCATGTAATTTTTCTCTGCCAATGGTGCTGTCTCTCTCCTGGTTGCCTGAGCCCCAGACTTTGGGTCTACTACTTCTTGTATCTCTCTTTAAGCTCCCACAAAAAAGATAAATAACATAGAATCTTTTCTTCATACTCTGGTGGAAAGTACCATTTTTTTTTTCTTTTTTATTTTCATGGCCACTCACTTGATACAAGCTCATTGTAATAGGTTCCTGGTTTGCATTCAAAATACTTGAACATATTTAGGTGAACAAATCTTGTATTTCACTCAATGGGAATAATTCTGTGTTATTCTAGCAGAGACAGGTGGAGGTAATGCAGAAGATGGGAGGAACTGACTGACTTTCTGTAGAAGCTGATAAAACTTAATGGGCTATATAAACTGGTATCTGAAAGCTCCTCACTTTCCAACATCTCTTCCATGCTAAATGGTGTAACCTCAAATATCCAGGTGGGTAGGTTCCCAGGCCAGCCACAAAGAATTCTAACAGTCAGATATAAAATAAAAAGCAAAAAATAAGAACAACAAAATTAACAACGAAATAAACCATCACCATAGCCACCAACAATACCATGAAGCTAGAAAAACAGAAGCTACTGTTCCAGAAAATTACCTACGTGTGTTTGCAAGACCCAGCTCCTGAGAAATGGGATTCTCCTAAGGTAGAGAGAGATGACAATGATGTATTTAGTCCTTGTAGATGTGAGTGGGTAGCTTTTTTCTAGCATAATTTCTAGCCTATTTATTATTTTCAATGTTTTACTTTCTGTTTTCTGTTGTTTGGGTTTTTTGTTTTGTTTTATCCTGGATTTTTGTTATTTGTTCATTTAAACTGGATTTCAACTATTGTATTTTCATCCCTAAAGAATCTTATTCCACTGTGAGGCCACTGGTAGAGCAGTCTGCCTAAGGTAACTGAATCTTAGTTGATTGAAGATCCCATTGGGATTGAGGATTAGTGCTTGTAAAATCAATTCACATCTCTGCAGAACTAGAGAAAGTGTCTGAGTTGGACCAGCTGTGTGCTCATGACAGAACACTATTTTCTTTATTCTTTTATTTCTACCTTTCTTTTCTTTTGTCAGCTTCTTGTTTATTGACATTTTGTGGAGAAACAACACCAAGCAGAAAATGGCAGTTATTTGGGCAATTTGATTATGTTGGTTGCTTTCTTGTTAATCAGCTTGTTATGTGTGTTTTCATAAACATTCATTGTATTGCCTGCTCTCTGATATAGCTTTGTTCTACTTTGTTAGTCCTATGTCAGCTATTGGAGTATATGTTCTTCAAGGAAGACAAGCTATTGCAGAATTTAGCATAACATTCACACTAAATGGACCTGCACAACGTTGTAGATTAGCAATAAATTCTTACTAGATGAATAAGTGATACTGTAGAGAAATCTATTACGTAAGCCTAATCTTTGCTTATTTCTTTCCTTATGAATTATAACAAAGGTAACATATAGAAAAAGTACTTATATTTAGGGAACTTGGGGGGGAAGGCTAATATATATATATGAGTTAGAATATATTAAATAACGTCCAGAAAATATCTTGATTGTGTACAACGGAATACATGTCTGTGTAGTTAATAAATTTGAGACAGAAGAGGTCAGTGTGTGTTGTTTCAAAGAAAAAAATTATTAAAAGATAAGAATAAAAGACATAATCCAGGAAATTAAAATAAAAATCAATTTCTTCTTTCCCCTTCAAAACTGTTATTTCATCTCTTATAATATCCTGTATTTATTCACGTTAATCAGCCCCATATCTTCACAGATATCCTATGGTATTGCTATTATAGGTAGATCTGTGTGCTTATAAATAGGTTGCAAATTATGTTCATTCCTTTAATATTAATCTAGAAGCAAAGAGGGCTACTGTTATTGTGCATTATTATTCCTGCACAAGAGATGACAGGAGAGGCAGAAACTATCTGGAGCTCGGTCTGAATTGCAGTTTTAAGCACATCTGATGTAGTGCATGTCTGGAGGTGGCATTTCTAACCTTTTTATCAACTGGGTTCCATGGATCAGAATAAATGATAACAATAGCTCACCGCCTTCTGCTGGACAGATTTGCTACTTGAAAAATGATCAGGGCCCTATTAAGAGAAGCCACACCGCCCTAATGGGGAGCAGATCACAGGCCAGGTCTCTTTGCACCTGTCTCTCTCTGCATGAGGGGACATGACCTTGCCTGTCTTTTTCCCTGGGATCAGTTGAATGATAGACTTCTTTTCTTTCTCTGAATTGTTACAGCAAGAGGAGAGGAAAGATTGCAGATTTTTTTTTTCTTTTTCTTCAGAAAAGAGACATGGCCCATTTTAACATCCCCATTATCTATGTGTCTGTCTACAAAAGCTCTTTTTGAAAAAACGCTATGGTTTCACAATATGACAAGCCCTTTCCAATTCTACTTTCCCTATCCACAATATACCTGGGGCTCCATTTTCATACTTGGAAGGGCAATGCATTTACTAACTGCCCCCAAACCTTCCCTATGCTGACCCACCCCTCAGATTTTGCTCTGGTCTTCCCTTTCATGAATCATATCCTCTCCTTCCTTTTATGTCTACATGTTGTAGTTCTCCTTCAAGACATAATTCAAATTCTACATTCTCTCTGAGGCAATCCTTGCGCATTCTAAGTCACAATACTATCTTCTTATTTTGAACCAACTATATAGTATTCTTGAGACCCAGTATAGAAACTGAAACTTATTATCCCATGTTCATTTATTTATGGTGCAAGACCTGATCTTGTTACATTCTATTTTATTTTCACCCTTCATTCCCTGTGCCCTCTTTCATGTTCCCCATAATTACCCAACTTTATGTGTTTCACCTGTAACCTTAAAAATGTATGTGTATATATCTGTTAACTTCTTGGAATTTTATTTTGTGAGATTATGAATCTTTAAAAATTATGTTAATTGTATTATACAATATTCCTTTCCTTTCTTACATAGTATGCTGCATTAAGTCATTAGAAAATAATATATTATAGGTAGATAGATTGAGTGATTGATAGATAAGTAGCAGATAGCAGAAAGTACAGAGTAGACAGATAAATCATGGAAAATCTCAGACTCATTTTCAAAGCTCCAGTGGAACACATGTGTGAGAAGAAAGCAATCGAGCCCACCTCTCTTCTTCACTGTGTGGTCCTCATTTTGAACTTCAAACAAAGAAACAAATAAACAACAAATAGAGAATCCTTGGCCTGGAAAGGTCAGTGTTTCAAGAAAAGTTACATGACTCAACAGAGAATGAACAAATGAATGATGCGTTTGGTCCATTCTTACTGAAATATAACAACCACTGGGCCATAACATTTCTCTCCTAGGTTTTTGAGCAAGTCGGTGTGTGTTTGACCACACTTCCGGTATACATGTGAATGCCCATAGCTGACCCTTCCTTTATCCAAGGCTGAAATAAAGGTTAAAATTCTGAGATTTTCAAATATGGACATTACTTTCACTTAGATTGAGGCAATGGTTATCTTGTGACTTTTGTGCACCCAAAACACATTTGCCTTTGTGGGCCTCTTCTTCCTTTAAACTAAACCAAAGAAACAAAACATTTAAAAGGTCAACAAACCAACTGACAATATACATTATATTTCATGACTATCGCATAAGGATGAATGTAATAATTCAGTTTCAATTCATTATTATACATTCATTATTGCTGTTATAGTCAGTATTATTCTGATTTTAATATAAATTTATATTAAAATATTTTCCTGACCCCTGAAAATATCATGGCCTCTAGGCACTTTGCCTACCATATTAAATGAATTAGCTGGTCCTGAGCGAGGGAAGAAGGTGAATTATCTATTACTCCAAACATCAACAATTCACAGTAATGCTTTAGTGTTTTTAAAACATTTAGACATTATATTCACTGGTATTAAAAATAACTCTATGTGATATGGAATCATGGCACCACTTTTACAAATCTGGACACTAAGGTTCTGCCACTTGTGTTATTGCAATAGAAATGAATAAGTAGCCTAACGCTACAAGAACTCATGCCCTAGTTCCTGAAAGTCCAGTGCATTTTTTCCCCATTAGAGGATCAGCATTAACTTCAGAGTGTTTCTGTTTAATACTTGGCTAATTCATTTTATCACAATTTAAATTAATCAATCACTCCTTTCAATAAGAAACACAGGCTTTATTTCCTCTATCATTTATGATTTGTCAGACATGTAAATCTACATATGTATTAAATAAACATATCATATTGAATAAATGAAGACAAAGATAAAGAGCATTCTTTATGAGACTACCTTTTTTTTAACAACTGGCAGCACCACTCCCTTCACACCTTCCCCACCAAAAAAATGGAAGCAAAAATGCTAAATTTACTTCGAAGAATTTAGTTTTGAAAAATTGTGTGCACCTTAAAGCTTAAGATAGTTATGGGATTTAACTATTAGTGTACTGTGTCTCTGTATACAATTTATTTTTGTAAAATATCTGGACACTGTCGGTATTGTCCCTCAATGAAGATAACACAAGTTTCAACATTTTGAGGAGTGTTTGCAAAAGTGAAGGTCTTCCAGCCGTTTGAGAGTAGCTCCTTTGTCTTTGTGGGGAAAACTACCTGTAGTAGAGTCTCTAGCCTCTGTAATGCACAGCACCCTTCATCTGTCAAGCTCTTTCATTTGAAAGTAATGAGCAGCCAAGAGTTTGAAAAACTAAATCAATTAAGAATATTTATGCAGGAAAACTATCACTAAACACCTCCATTCACTCATGTAATGAGATTGGCATCACGATAAAATTCTTGTCTTGTAAGATAATGATCTTATGGCTTCTTCTGGCTCTTAAACCAAAGATAATTGGGTTAATCTCTGCGGGAAGTCCATCTGTTTCCAGTAAACCATTTTAATTGTGGATGACTTTATTTCAGAAACGTGGAAAAGGTCTTGCCACTCGCTTCCTGATCCTGGGATATTACAAGAATGAATGTCAAAATTCAAAATGTAGAGGCATAGAAAGATGTAGATGCAGTGACATTTTTTATCTGCGAATAGTGTGATATTGGCAATATTTTGTGTTTGTTGGTTGCTTTTCATTAAGGATTTAAACATTAAGTTTTTGACGTTAATACTTGCACAGTGTTACTTAAAAACGACAGATAAAAGTATTAATTTTGCAAAGGTAACATGAGATTGTGCATAAGCAGTTATAAAACTAAGACCATAAGGGTGTATTCTCAAACCTTCCCTACATAGTGCCACATATGTAGCACTTGGTCATATATAACAATATATTGTAGTATCTTCTAATTGTTTTATGTGTGAGAATCCAATTTGTCCAACTCCATTTTGCAAGCTCATTGAAGATAAAGGCTAGGAATATGCCTTGTCTTTTACACCAGGTATATGTTAGATGCTTACTACATTTTAAGATATTTAGTTTTTGAACAATGGATTAATTCATATTTGAGTTAGATAAGAACTAATCTTTTAAGAATGCAATGAATTTTACATGGTAAGTTAGAGAAAACTGACAACCATATTTGCCTAATTTTATGTTTTCTTTCCATATATATTAGAACACTGTTGAATGAATATAGACAGATACAAAACACACACCACACATACACACACACGCACACACACACTTTCTCCCTTTCAGACTCTACATCTTGCCTGGTGGATTTGAATCCCAGTTCTACCACCTATTAGTGGCAACAATCTGACAGAATCATTTTGATGGCCAAAAGACTTCAATGCTGTAGCATACACTGTGTGTGTTAGCCATTGCGGTAGTCATTGTTATCACTTGACAGTTATGCCTATGGAGAGCAGCTCCAGACATGTTGCCAAGAATCCCCTCCTTCTCTTAGTCTTTGTCTAAATGGCAGGAAGCCAGATTAAGAAATGTACTTTTGACTCTTGGTTTCCATCACTAGCCCATTCCGTTTCCATGAAGCAGCTTCTGCTTCAGTAAAACAGTTCTACACCTCACATTTTAGAGTTAGGAGAAATTCATTGTTCTCTCTTCCTTATTTTACATTTTGGAAAGTAAAACCCAGTAAAGATGTCATATGCATGACAGCATGTACGTCTGCGTGCTGTTATACTAATGAAAGTTAGGGCTTTCACAGAAAGAAGATAACAAAGAACACAAGATACAATCTTTGGCTTCACCCATTCCGTATATATTTACTGAGCATCTGCCATATGGCAGGCGCTAAGCTGGATGCAAAACTAGAGATGTCTTTGCCATTCTTTGCCTCTTATAGTCTGGGGGAAGAAACAGCCAAGACTCAGAATAACACCAATAAAAATACCATTACAACTCTGACCAGGGTTATGAATGAGAATTACTTGGTGCTGAAAGAATGGATCACAGAGGGGTGTTACCTGGAATGGGTGCCCAGAAGAGGCTTATTTGAGGTAAAAACAATTAAGCTGGGATTTATGCTGGCTACTTGGAGGCAGGTGGTGGTGGTGTGCAGGAAAGTGCTATTTGCAATGTTCCAGAAACCGAGAGCATAATAGGAGAAGCCTTTGTGATGAAAGGGAGCAGAAGATGTTTGGGAGACTGAAATAAATTGAACAGACTGGAGTATTGACTGAGGATAACTGTAAAAATACATACCTCCCATGGCTATATTCCGTAATAACTTAAGTGTACATTTTAAAATAACTAAAAGTATAATTGGCTTGCTTGAAACACAAAGGATAAATGCTTAAGGGGATGGATAACCCATTCTCTATGTTATCATTATTTCACATTGCAGGCCTGCATCAAAACATCTCATGTACACCCAAAATATACACCCCTACTAAGTACCCATGTAAATTAAAAAAAAATAGAGACCAGGCCCACCAGGGCTTGAGGCCATGGTAAGAACAGTACAGGAAGGCCACTGAGTGTGCATTTTTTTCTGATAATCTATTGATTTAATTTATTAAATATGCAATTGATTATCTTAACTATTTGGACATGTCATACACCAGTGGTATTAAGCACATTCACAATATTACTAATACGTAACCATTGCCACTATATATTTCCAGAACTTTTTCATCACTTTAAACAGAAACTCTATATTCATTAAATAATATCTCTCCATTTCTTCCTTCTCCCAGTTCTGGTAACCTCTTGCCTTAGTTTGTTTGAGCTGCTACAACAAAACACCATAAACTGGGTAGGCTATAAACAACAGAATTTTATTCTCACAGTTTTTGAGGTGAAAAGTTGAAGATTAAGGTAGATTTGCTGTCTGATAAGGCCTGCTTTCTGGCTCATAGACCTTCCTGCTCTGTCTTTAGATGGTAGAGGGAAGTAGGGTTTCTCTCTCAGGCCTTTTTTTAAAGGCACTAATGTCATTCATGATGATTCCTTCCCCATTACCTCCCAAAGGCCCCAGTTCCTAATACCATTACCTTGGGGAACTACCAGATGAATTTTGTAGGGGTAGGAGGTGGGGCACAAACATTCAGCCCACAGCACTTTTTTCTATTTTCTGTCTCTATGAAGTTGCCTGTTCTAGGTATTTCATATAGGTGGATGATTCAATATTTAGAATTATTCAGTATTTGTCTTTTTGTGTCTGGTTTATTTTACTTAGCATAAGGTTTTCAAAGTTCATTCATGTTTCCCCATGAACATGTCCACAGAGTGAGAGAATAAAATCAAATTTATGTTTCTGAATTTGCCTCCAGAGGCAGAGTGGGGAATATAGGAGATGGATTTAGGAAGACCCTCTAGGAGGCTGTTGGGATGCTCATGATGAGAGATAATGTAGCCTGGATGAGGCTATAGCAGTGGAGGGAAATAAAATAAAATTCATGGATTCAGGAGATAATTAAGAAGAAACTATTTATTGTCTTCTGTGAGCTTACCATCTATTTGAGGGACATGCAGCATGTGTAAAGCATAATAAAGCCAATTGATTATAATAATTGTAAGACTATGTATAGAGTCACCAGATACCAGTTTAATAGAGCTGTGACTAATGAATAGATAAAGAACAGTTCAGGTGAGAACACTAGACGTAATGTATGACACAAGGAGAGAACGAGAAGAGACAATGTCATACAATGTTAAACCCAGGAATTCAGACGAGATTCGTAATAGCTATAGAAGTTCTGATAAGAGAAAGGTGGGTGCGAGACGGAGTAATCCAGGGCACTTCCTGAAGGAGATAAGACCAAGCAAACCCTGGTCTAGAGGTAGGAAAAGGAAGAGCTTGTCCCAGTAAAGATAAAGAGCATTCAGAAAATGCCAAATTACTGCACAGCCTCAATAAAAACTTAGAAATGGATAAGAAGTCGTTCAAGAAAAGAGAGGCAATGTTTCCACATAAATTTAGACAATAATAAATAATGCAAGAACAGAAAATCAATTTGGTGAAAGACAATCCTTCTCTCAACTTATCCCCAGTATGTTCTAAAATGGTCGACTTAAACACTCTTTCGTCCTGAAATGACTCCTTGGGCATCAGTGGAAATCTTTTAATTTGGAGCACCGTCCCCAGCTCAATGTGAAGATGAGTTTCCATTTTCTAACAAAGTTTAATGGACTTGAAGGTGTAGAACAAATAGCCAGAAAATAAATGTTTTCTGTAACATGCTGGAAAACTCAGATCTGACTGTCAAAAAGCTGAATCTACTTCACATGCCGGGAAAATTGCATTAGTATCTGGAGCAACTAATATCAGTAGGTGACGAAGATAAGTAATGAGGCAGAAAAAGAACAAGAAGAAGACCAGATTTACAAAGCAATCCATGGTGAGGCAAGATATTGATTTGAAATTACAGTTGATTACACTGGTAGGGGGCAAAGAAGGCAGCATTTTCTCAGATGTTGTGAACAAGTGACATTTCAAAGCACTTTTCATGTGTTTGAACTCAGACCTCTCATTGGGCCCTGTGTCGGCACAGAGAGAAGAGAGAGAGGTAATTGAGTGAGGTCAGCTCTCTTTGTTTAAGAAAAAGAAAAAATTTTTTTTCCTTGTTAGGATGTCCATTCAGGGCTTGAACACCGACAGATGAAAATATATTATCATAAGACCACAACAGTTGCCTTTGGCTTTAACTACATACAAATTTCTCCATAACTTTATTTAGCTTCTTTATCAATCAGTCTACTAATCAGTCAGTTAGAAATTACATCTTGGGTATACACAAGAGCAAACAAAGAAGCGGGTCAGGCAGATTATATGGCCACCTCCAGAGAACTGAGCACAGAACTCAGTATTATAAGTCCAGTGAATGGTAGGAAAACAGGCATTATAAGATTTAAAAAGCCAGTATGGACTGATGAGATCAGAAGTGTTATAGACCAAGTAGACTGTGAACAGGGTCTCGAAAGATGAGTAACATTCTATCAGGCACAAGGGAGAGAATGTGCTTTCAGGAGGGGAAGCTTGTGAGCAAGGAAAGAGGGACAGTGAGATTGAGGGCTTGCTGGAATCACACACTGTTCTTTCAGGTTTGGAGGGCAGAATAAGACTCCATGAAGCAAGGGTTAAACATTAGGCTACACAAAAAAGCATGGCTATATTATACAGGCATGTGGGGCCCCAATGATTTTTGAAAAAGCTATAGATTTAATAAATGGTGGTATTTTAGTAAGTTTGACTAATGGGAAAGGAGTAGGTTGGAAGAAAAGCTAAAGTCAAAGGATTAAGAGTAGCTACTTTAGCAGCAGTTCAGGTATGAAGGATTAACAACTTGATTTATGGCAGAACAAGTCAAGTTAAGGGAAGGGGCAAAGAGCTGGGGCCAGAGAACATGGCGAACCCTCCCAACACTCATGGACTCAGGCTCTGACCTCAGATTCAATGTGTTCAGTGACCTGTCAGAGACCTGCTCAGGAGTCTTAAATCCAAAGTAAAAGCTTCAGAGGGCTGGGGTAGGAGGGGACAGAGTCCACTCCACAAGCAAAGCGTTTGGTGCTATGCAACCCAAGGATGCCTCTGGAGTTGAGCCATGTTAACGCCCTGGAGACAGAGCCAACTGAGTTTAGGGAGGTCAGGAGTGGGCTTAGCAGGCCTAGGATCATTCAGTGGGGGCAGAAGAGGGTAGAACTGTGGTTACATGAAGAAAAACAGTCACAGTAGTTGCCTAGGGCTGAATTTGTGTCCATGAAAGCTGGTTTCTCCTGGGGACACCTAACACCTCTCTGTGAAGTTGTCTCTTATTATTTAAGTACATACCGGATTAAGGGTGTTGATTCCACAGAGATAGATACTGATGGGTTTTAGTTAATGAAATTGTTTCCTGAGAGGTTGCTCTGGCTGTCAGAGGGCCTCACATTCAAGAGGACTCAAATTATTCTCAAGTTTAGCTGCACTTTAGAATCATCTCATGGGTTTTTACAAAGATGGTAGAAGGTTCTCCCCAAACCAATTAAAACAAAGTCTTTGGGGGTGGGACAGCAGCATTTTTTTTTTTTTAATTGCACAGATGATTCAAAGGAGCTTATAAAGAGTCTACATTCAGATTTGTTTCAACATGAATTACTCACATCAGACTTTACCTTGGCACTTGTTAAAAAGAAAGATCTCTTGAGATCTCTGGAGGTGGGCCCAGTAATCTGTTTCTGAAAAGCACTGCATTTTGAAACTGGCTGTATTATATGTGAATTCCCTTGAATGTTCCCAGCTGATGGGTCCTAAGTAAGATCTGGAAGAAGGTCCTTAAAATGAGATGCTCCTCCCGGGATTTACTGTTGGATTCTGAAACAGCAAAGACAGCTGTAAACCTCTTCTTCGAAAAACTATAATATCACTGGATCTGGAGGTTACATCCTACATTAGCTGTAGAAGAGCTTTCGCTAAAGCTGCCACATCTTTTAAATAAATGATGATTGAAATCTTTGTAGTCCTGAAGATATTAGTGAACCTGATCCTAAACAGTTGTATCTGCCAGCATTGTCACCTACAGACATTTACTGAGCAGCTTCCTCATGTAGGGCACTGAGAAAGGCCCTGGAGATACCACGTGTGTTAAACACAGTTGTGACCTAAGGGATATTGGAGCCACATTAGGAATGAAAGACAAGCATAGAAAATAGAAAAATGTCACATTTCTAACTTTATATTTTAACATTTTAAATGTGGAAACTGGAGTGAAGGAATTGGTTTATTTAGTTATTGTTTCCATTTTATAGCAGCCGTACTTGCCGTATCCTTTGATCTTGTATGCCCTGCAAATATAACCTTTCTCCAGCCAGGGAAAAAATGCATGGTTTCTTTGAATAATTATGGCTTTAAAAATGTATAGTTTTATTTCTGAATCAAGAGTTCATAATCTAATAATTTTAGCTAGTAGAGTCAGCAATCTCTGGGTGCATCTATGTTTGTTATTATCAAAACACTTATCCAAGAATAGGCCTTGTACTTCACTTTTTGCACCATTTTGAAGTATGTTAACTTTATCAAATTTACATACATGTAATTTTCCTGTCACAGAATCAAATTTCTCATTCAATTTGTTGGTCCAATGTTTATGTCCCAAGAATTAAAAAACCTATTGCCTCATCTTTATCCAGTCTAATTCTCTTTGCTTGTACTTCTTAGCATGCTTCAATCACCTTTCCTTCCCCACATGGTTAGCAGACAATCTCCTACATTCATGAAGCTACTTAATGATTATTTTATATTTACTGCCCACTGGAATCTAAATCATTATCATTATCGTTAACCAACTGCTCCGAAGCATGAACCAGTCCAGTGCATGCACTGAGCAGAGAAAATGGTTCCCAATCATGAGCAGCAAGCAATGGCCAGATGAGCTCAGTGCAAAAGGGGACAAGGTAGTTGGACCCCAGCCTAAGAGCCAAGAGGGAGTTGATATCTATTCATGCCCCCAAAGAGTTGATGCAAATTTAAAAATAATGTTTAGCCAGAATTTCGTTTGGCTAATGATAAGAAAACAATGACAATCATTTGAAGTTGATTTATCTAATCTGAGATGATTGGGTAGCCCTGTCAACAAATTTCCCAATCATAGAAATTTCCTATCCTAAGAAAAAGTGGGATGTAGACTTCCATTGCTCATTGTGAATGCTATTTATGAAAAGTTATTAAATAAATGACCTGGACAAAAACTACCTGCATGGATTTTTGTTGTTGTTTGATTTTTGTTTTATGTTTGGTTCAGGATTACATCGGTTACTACTGTGAATCTCTCTCACAAAGATAAGTAGAAGTTTGTATCAATGTCAGGCAAAACAAAAACACTACACATTTTCTCTCTCTTTCTATTCTTCTTTCTCTCCCCATCTCCCCTATCTTAATTCTGTAGCTTCCTGAAGAAACACACATACATATGTATACATACATATAATTTTTTTAAAAGAAGGAGTGTATCTTTAAATAAATACAGTGAATCACTGTATAGGGTTATTTTAGTTTAGAATTTTTGCTTTTGTTTTTGTTTTCCACAAGACATATCGTCCTCATTCACTTCTACAGAAACCTACTGAGACTCGTGCTAGGCACTGAGGGTAGGCACCAACAGGACCTGGACTCCATGAAAATCTGTGAACAGAACATAAGTAAATATATGATTTACCCTTTCCAAAGCACTTACATATCAAACAACTCATGAATATCTTATAACTCAATTTTCATATTAACATTGCTTCTGAGAAAGGAGTGTCCCGTAAAGGAAAGATTCTTGCCTGTCTTTGTCAGCTGGGGCCTCTAGAACAAAATTTTGCAGACTGGTGGCTTAAAGAG
Source organism: Theropithecus gelada (assembly GCF_003255815.1). Lineage (NCBI taxonomy): Eukaryota > Metazoa > Chordata > Mammalia > Primates > Cercopithecidae > Theropithecus > Theropithecus gelada. Next base: position 32,948,912 of record NC_037686.1, on the reverse strand, counting down.
CAAACATATGTTTCTCAAAATTCTGGAAGCTGAGAAGTCTAAAATCAAGGTGCTGGCAGGTTCAATGTCGGATGAGGACTTTCTTCCTGATTTGCAGACATGCGTCTACATGTTATTTGCTCACATGGTCTTCCCTTGGTGCATGTAGGTGAATGCAGTGAGAAATCATGTGTCTCTTCCTCTTGTTATAAGGGCATTATTCCTATCATAAGGATCTCACTCTCATGACTTATTTTAATTACCTCCCACAGTCCTCCCCTTCCAAATATCATCATATTGGAGATTAGGGCTTCAACATATACATTCTTAGGGGGGATATACGCATTTGGTCCATAAAATTGCCTAAGTATCAAAAGACCAGAAAGTTTGCTTTTTGATCTTGGGCAATCCGTGACTTCTCTGGTTCTCAGCAGTCATGTATGCTGAATTCAGCTGCCTTACCTATCTCATGGGCTTGTGGGTGAAGATTCAACAATTATTTTTTTAAAAATAGAAACATCTCAAAATTGCTTTTAAAAAGAGATTATAAAGAAACAAGTATGCAAATGCTTATTAAATACCTTTTTCAGTGATAAAATACATAAAACATGATTCCTGATAGACATACATTTTTGCATGGGCAAGTGAGAATCTCAACCTCCAGCCCGTATTTCCTTACTCTTAGATCCAACGCAACTTTATTGCACATCAGAATTGAGACTCAGGATGGCAAACACATTTTTCTTCTTTTTTTGTTTATTGAGATGGAGTTTTGCTCTTGTTGTCTAGGCTGGATTTCTACGGCGTGTTCTCAGCTCACTGCAACCTCTGCCTCCTGGGTTCAAGTGATTCTCCTGCCTCAGCCTCCTGAGTAGCTTGAGTAGGATTACAGATGTAATCCTCCTGAGTAGGATTACAGATGCCTGCCACCATGCTCGGCTAATTGTTTTTTGTAATTTTAGTAGAGATGGGGTTTCACCATGCTGGTCTTGAACTCCTGTCCTCAAGTGATCCGCCCGCCTCGGCCTCCCAAAGTGCTGGAATTACAAGCGTGAGCCACCGTGCCCAACTGGCAAACATTTTCTATCTCATTCCCAAGGTTTGGACACTGAAGTCAGTATTATAGTGAGAAGCCTGTGTTTTATTACTTTTTTCTTAGTTTTTCTTATTCACTATATGATCCTTTTCAAAGAGAAGACCAAAGACTATTCTGATTACTCATTTAATAGTTGAGTAACTGAGGAACTGGTTGAATAACTGGCTAATACCCTCTTCCCCAAATTTGAGTTCCAGTTTGCTAAAGAAAATTGAAGAAGATGAGAGTCATTCAGACAGGCATTTAAAGAGTAAATATTAAGCACTTTCTGTATGATTAGCCCAAAGACGAGGTACTAGGAAAGATATTGCAATCTCTCCACATAGGGAGAATAGAGTTAACCTATAATTTGTTTCAGATGTCAAAATTGAAAACTTCAAACATACACTAAGAAGTCATGAAAAGGTTTACTACTGACATAATGAGGCTTCCTGGGGAAAAGAGAGAAGGCCTCCCAAGTGGGCATGAAAATGCTTGAGTGAGCAAGAAGATAACACAGGCTCGGAGTTTTATTGTGATTAGCGGGTAGAGTGGAAGAGAAGATTTCCTTGTGGGGGCCGGTAGTTGCGTAATTTGAATCCTATCTGAACCAAAGGAGGAAGGATCTAGACTCTCTTATCAACTTACCCAATGTTGGGTAGAAGTAGAAGAGGGAGAGGTGAGGCTTAAAAGCGCTCAAAAGTCAGAAATCGAGAAAATGTGGCCAGACATTTTATTACAACATGTTATATCTTGTGCCCAAGAAGTCTTAAAAACAAGTCACAGGCAAAAATATAAAATGACAACGATCCAAAATGCAATTAATGTCAACTAGCTATCATTTAATTAATTATCTAAACATGTTTCAGATAATAGGTAAATAGGGACTTTGAAGATGGCCAAATTGTGAACTAGTGTGGTCATAAAATGTTCCAGAAAGCAGGTGAATTAGACAAGGCTTAAGAAGTGGTTAAGTTTGACTAGGCCGAAAGATAGGAAGCGGTTGTTCAACCAAACGTCCTTCTCAATCTCTGTTGAAAATGTATCCATTTTTTTTTCTTTTCTTTTCTTTTCTTTTTTTTTTTTTAAACAATCTAAATATATAACAAAATCAGCTTTGGACAAAGTTTGTGGTAGAATATATGGCCCACTGTGCTTGGAATTTTCACACAGGGACAAAGAATAGATTTTAACTTTTGAATTGAGTATTTATTATTTTTGTGATTGCTTTATTTTTTGCTCCATTCATTTTCCCTTTGCACATTTTGTTCAGTTATTCTCACAGATAGGTGGGAAGGTGGGTAGGCATAGATGTCCAAACCATAAAGCAGCTTTCCCTGGGGTCAAAGCAAATCACTGCATAAATCAACATACATGAGAATTTCATCGTCTCTCAGCCTCAGGAGGACTTTTGAAAACTGACATACTGGAGCTTTTCAAGTCGCCTTTGTATAATTTGCAGGGTATTCTCAGCATTACTCCCTCACTACTTCCTACAGAAATGTTAGAAAACTTCAGACAGCTGCTTTTGCCTTTGAAACTTTCGGATCTTTTTCTACCCACAGCTTTGTTTTTGAACCTCAACTGCCACAAGCAGCCTTATAAACTGGATTGCCAGAGCTCAGGAATAGTGCACCCTCAGTCGGTCAAATATGAAGAAATTTTGCTGAAGAAACCTCCTAGTAGGATCCCCCTACCCTACAATGAGGATTTGGAAAGGACTCAAAAGTCCTCCCTCTTCTCTCAAAAACTGGGCCCACAGGGCCTTGAACAATTTGTAAAACACAACAAAGAGAATAAAAATAAAAAACTCTATATACCCTCCGGCAGGGTTTTATGCATTCATACACAATTTCAGTGGGCATTCTGTAGCTCTATGGGAGAAATTGAGCTGCAAGGAGATTCTTTCCTTGTTTTGCTTTTTAGAGAAAGAAGCAGTTGCATTTTTTTAGGTGTAAGTTGAGAAAAAGTGTGTTTTTTAAAAAATCCTACTTTATTTTAGCTCAGATGATCAGTGGAAGAGTGAGGTGAAAGAAGATAATGGGATTCAAGGAGATAACAGAGCTCAAGGAGATGATGGGGTAACACCCCGTTGATGGGAAAGTGCTACATTTTTCAAGTGAGGATCCTTACATCTGGGGATTCACAACATTCCGGTCTTTTTCCCTTACCTGTAAAAGAGTGGCTATAGACTTGCTAAGGTTCATTCAACAGATACTTATTGGCACTTAACTTTGCTACTGTACTTCCTAAGAATACAAAATTGAATGTACTTATTTTTGGTTTCAGGAATATCCCAATTGTGGTGTGTGAAGAGATAATTGAAAAATAGTTTGATAAATGTATGAAGAAATCTGGGTTGGTATGAAGGGCAGAGAAGGAAGTCTATTAGGAAAGAAAACTTAACACAATGATGTGCCATTCACATAAGTCCAGCAGAAAGATTATTGCCAAAGGACTCACAAGCAATGGCGTTGTTCCCTATGCTTTATTGAGAAAGTGGAGATACACACACACACACACACACACACATGCACACACACATATGTATATAATATTTTAAAGAAATGGACTTGTAACCACAAAACTAGAAAATAATAATGTCAGAAAAATGATAATACATTCCTACAGCATTTTATTAATATCTTTCTATAAGACAATGTGACATTGTGGTTATTGATATTCCTGTTTCACAAGAAAAAATGTTTATCGAACATGACCACAAATTGCATTAAGAATCTAACATTTTGATTTCTAGTTTTCCTACTTCTAGTTAAAACTTTTCTTAACAACTTTAACTTCAGCTGGGAAAGGTTTTAATAGAATAAAGACAATAGGAAAGGCCAGGTAGAAAGAACGTGTATGAGCCAGTACCTATTTAAGGAGAGGTAACTTTGGGTAATCTGATTAAGTGGGAAGCTTGGAAGAAACACTGAGCTGATACTGCCATCCTAGTGATATGTACATCAGAAACAGTTTCCAATAGAGTGATAAAATATACAAAGTACAATGAAACAACAGAACACAAAACATAGTACAAAGTAAATAATAGGATCATAAAATCTTGAGCACATTGATATGAAGATCCAGAAGAGTTAGAGAGATTGTGAAAAAGTGAAAAGGTGGGGAAGGTTTTAATTGAAGAAGAAATGGGCAAAGAGTTAAAAAGTACAAAGATTATTTTTTTCTCAGAAGTAGCAGAAATGAAAAGTGACAAAGGTAACCAATATGCTGAGATTTTACGTGGACAAGATAGAAATAAAGAGTTCATTTTAGATAGTATAAATATCCCCAGCTAGTTTAGAAGTTGAGGCATCTGCTAACAGTATAGGTGACAGGAATGGGGTTTAAGAGTGGGAAGATTACAGAGGGCTTGGAATATTTAATGCTAGGAATGGGGACAAAAGGACATAACTGAAAGAACTGAGACGGAGGTGAAGACCAAACTTGGACTGGATAGAAAAGATGAAGAAAGGAAGTGCTGTATTGGGTATTTACAATTATACCTGACCAGAAGCAGAGTACATGAGAATAGGAGATAAGTGTCCTCCTTTGGGGCATTGTTTTGGATGAACGTGAAAAATCCTGAGTGATGTGATAGTTAAATGGGTAGATAGCTGAGAGAGTAAATGTCAGCATTAAGTTGAACTGAACGAAGTACTTCTAATGGGGGAACAGGAAACTGGGAAATTTCTTACAGTAAAGACAATCGAAGTTTAAGAATGGAATTAATGAGTGTAGGTTGTAATAATAATGATATTATGTATTATTATTATTATTATTTAGGCATACAAAATAATACATCCCAAAGACAATATCTGTAAAACACAGGTGGCAAATATCTTAGATATAAAGAAAAATGATAGAACCACACTTATAAAAAAAGTTTAATGCACTTTTATGGGAATTAAAAGACCAAAGAGACAGAACCTAAATATGGGCATATGGAAGTTCAACTGCAGAACCAAAACACTCAATCTATCAGATATAACTATTTTGTAGTCAACAAATCAAGACCACATATAATTGTGTGCATATGAAAGATGTAAAATCTCTTGTATCCTTAGTCAAACTGGAAACCTCAATACCTTCTTGAAAGTAGAGAGTGGATAGTCTAAATTCTCTGACCACAATGTTGCACAGATAGACATGAACCAAATAGTAATCACCATGTGACTTAACCACTTCATTCTTCAAAATAACCCTTGCATTTTGCATCAAGATGTAGAGATGAAGCTAAAGATTTAATCAAAAGAAAATGTTAACCTTATAACTTGTATTACTAAGTAAAAAAAAGTTGAAAATAAATTATGCTGTCATCAACATAAGCCACTATATATAGAATAACAATATTAACCAAGAGAAAATAGAAGAAAATTAATAACATCATTGACATAAGCCACTATATATAGAATACAAATATTAACCAAGAGAAAATAGAAGAAAATTAACAACATCATTGAGGATTAACAAATATGACAATGAAATAAAAAACATACTTGATTAATAAAACTTGTTCTCCAAAAACTAACTTAAACAGAACTTTGATTATGAAATATATAATATGTTAATTATATATATGTAATATGTGTGATTAGAAATAGGATTTCTCTATCTGAACCCCAAATAAAGAAGTCATTTAATTACAAAAGATTACATGTGAATTTATATTTATAAATTTAAAAATTGATGTGATTTTTAACAAAAATATAAAATATAAATAAATATAGAATATAAATAATTAAATTGCTTCAAGGAAAGGCAAAATATCTAAATATATTAAAAAGAAAAAAAACTACAGACAACTTTCATTGAATACTTGGCATCTTAATGCTACCAAGACCACACAATATTAGAATGAGTTCTAATTTTCTAGGATAAATTTTAACTCATTCAAATATTTCAGGCCATAGAAAAGATCCCAAAGATTCCAGTTTATGTCAGAGAGCTTAAAACTTAAAGCACGCGTGCACACACACACACACACACACACACCATAGAAATCAAACCATATGCCATTCTCACTTATGAACTAGGAGGCAAAAACTCTGACAACAAATAGTAATACTGGGTTTGTATATCGTGTTGCACATACATTTCACAACTATTAATATTTTTTGACTAGCCTTCTGATTATAGGTACAATATTTACTCTTTATTCCTGGGGGATACATCCCAAAACCTCCAGTTGATGCCCGAAATCTTGAATAGTACTGAGCCCTATATATACCACTGTATATATCATGTTTTTTCCTGCATGCACATACCTGTGATAAAATTTCATTTATAAGTTAGGTACAGTAAGAGTTTAGCAAACATAATAAAATAGAACAATGATAACAATATACTTTAATAAATTTTGTGAATGTAGTCTCTTCTTTTCTTTCACACACAAAATATCATATTGTACTATATTCTTCCTTGTGTTCTGTCAATGCAATAACCCAGATGGCTACTAAGTTATTAACACATGAGTAGTATAAGCAGTGTGGATATGTTGGAAAAATGGGTGATTCACCCTTAGAGTGAGATGACACAAGATTTCATCATGCTACTCAGAATGGTACACAATGTAAACTTACGAATTATTTATTTCTGAAATTTTCCATTTAATATTTTTGGATTTTTGGATTGCCATTGACTGGGTAACTGAAACTGGGCAAAATGAAACCATGGATAACCAAGAACTACTGTATAGCCATTATTATTCTTAATTTCTAAGTAAAAAAGGGAACTGACAGTGAGAGAGAGAGAGAGAGAGTGAGTGATCCTTTTGTTCTCCTTCAGCAGGCAAAATAAGGAGCTAGAATCTCAGTGGTGTGGTTCAGAATCTACTTTAGTCTCCAGAGTACTCAGTCCTGTGGTGGGCATGGGGAGAAGGCAACAGGCTACCTAGTTCAGCTCGATGTTTTACTCTTACTGATGGCATCAGACAAAATATTGCCTATCAGACATCAGCACAGGTGCACTAACATTGGCTAGTATGTATTCGACACTAGCTGATTTAAGACAAAACCAGAATCAAGTCATAAAAGATGGGACACTGAGGGACCCATGCCACAGTGGAAGGGAAGAGGCCTAGCTGGTGATCATTTTAATACAGCACCATGTGAAGGTGTTGAGCGTTTTCACAGATATGGATGGATAATGGAAAGAACTGAGGGGTGCAACATGTTAACTCCTTAGCTGAGAGTTTAGCGGAGTTACAAAATAAACATTTGGATCAGGAATTAGGAACTTTTATTCATTTATTCAAAATATTTATAATAAACAATCACTCCACATGTCATGCCTTACTATAAATTTACGAAATGCATGTGATTTTTACTCTTGTGGACATTGAAACTGATAATGAGAAAGTGAGTAATAGATTTAAAGCAAATAATTATATTTAAAAATACCTAATGACATTTCATTCTGGAACTGGCTGTTGGGCTAAGAATCAGCTAACTCTTGGACACGCTTTAACTCATGACATTCTTCAGGGACTATTTACATTTTCTAAATCTATTAATATATTTTCCTCTGCAGAATGAAAATAACAATATCAGCAGGGTGAATTCTATTAAGGTACTAATAAAATAACGTGTGAAAGCAAATTTAAAGCAAGTGGCATTATACTCCAGATAATCAAAGACAAATATGCCTGAAGATTATAAATTGTAACTTTAAAGACATGTGGTGATAATATTTTATTTTTTTTAATCTAGGGAATAAACTAATTGCTATTAACATTATATCACTATGGAATCATTAGAAGATAATTACACAAGGATAAAGAATCCATTGTCAAGTAAGCTATACATAGGCATTCCTCATTTTACTGTGCTTTGCTTTATCATGCTTCGCAGATATTATGCTGTCTTCAGAATTGAAGGTTTGTGGCAATCCTTCATTGAGCAAGTCTACTAACACATTTTTCCAATATCATGTGCTCACCTCCTGTCTCTGTGTTCACATTTTGTAATTCTCATAATATTTCAAACATTTTCCTTATTATATTTGTTGTGGTGATGTGTGATTACTGACATCTGATGTTACTACTGTAATTGTTCTGGGACACCATGAACCATGCCCACATAAGACAATTAACTTAATTGATAAAGGTTGTGTGTGTTCTGACTGTTCCACTGACTGCTTCTCCCCTCCACTTTCTCTCCTTATATGCCCCTATTCCTTGAGACACAACAATACTGAAATTAGGCCGATTAATAATCCTATAATGACATCTAAGTGTGCAAGAGAAAGAAAAGGTAACACATCTCTCACTTTAAATCAAAAGGTAGGCCGGGTGAAGGGGCTTACATTTGTAATCTCAGCACTTGACAGGCTAAGGCAAAAGATTATTGAGTCCAAGGGTTCGAGACCAGCCTGCACAACATAGCAAGGCCCAATCTCTAAAAAAAAAAAAAAAAAAAAAAAAAAAATTTAATTAGCTGAGTATGGTGGTGCATTCCTGTAATCTCAGCTACTTGGGAAGCTGAAACAGGAGGCTCTTTTGAGGCCAGGAATTCGAGGTTTCAGTGGGCTATGCTTGCACCCCTGCACTTTAGCCTGAGTGAAAGAGTAAGATCCTGTCTCATAAAAAAGGAAAATGGATCAAAGCCTAGAAATGATTAAACTTAATGAGAAGAGGTCTAAAGCTAGGCTTCTTGTGCCAAACAGCTATGTTGTAAATGCAAAGGAAAAATTCTTGAAGGAAATTAAGAGTGCTACTCCAAAGAATACATGAATGATAAGAAAGCAAAACAGTCTTATTGCTGATATGGAGAAAGCTTTTGTGATCTGAATAGAAGATAAAACCAACCATAACATTTCCTTAAACAGAAGCCTAATCCAGAGAAATGGCCTAAATCTCTTCAATTCTATGAAGGCTGAGAGGTGAGGAAGCTACAGAAGAAAAGTTGGAAGAAAAGTCAATGTCTGGCCTCAAAGCTTCAAAGGTCAGGCTGGCTCTCTTATTACAGGTTAATATAACTGGTGACTTTAAGTTGAAGACTGTACTCATTTACCATTCTAAAAATCCTAGGGCCCTTAAGATGGATGCTAAATCTACTCTGCCTGTGCTCTACAAATGAAGTAACAAAGCCTGGATGATGGCTCATCTATTTACAGCATGGTTTACTGAATATTTTAAGCCCACTATTGAGAACTATTCTGCAAAATAGAATTCTCTCAGAATATTGCTGCTCATTGACAATACATCTAGTAACCCAAAAGTTCTGATGGAGCTTTACAAATAAATTAATGTTGTTTTCATGCCTGCTAACAGATTCATTCTGGAGCTCAATGGATCAAGGCATAATTTCAACATTCAAATCTCATTATTTAAGAAATACATTTCATAAGGCTACAGCTGCCATAGATAGTAATTCTTCTGATGGATCTTGGCAAAGTAAATTGAAAATCTGATGGATTGTGTTTATAATTTTGGACACCATTAAGAACATTCCTGATTCAAGGGTAGAGGTCAAAATATCAACATTAACAGGAGTTTGGAAGAAGTTGATTTCAACTTTCATGATAACTTTAACAAATTCAAAACTTCAATTGAGGAAATAACTGCAACGTGATGGAAGAATACCACATTTGAAGAGAATCAAGAGATTTCTCTCTAGCAAGAGAACTAAAGTAAGAAGTGGAGCCGGAAGATGTGACTGAATTGCTACAATCTTATGTTATAACTTCAGGAGATGAGGAGTTGCTCTTTATGGATGAGCAAGGAAAGTGATTTCTTGAGATAGAATCTGCTGCTGGTCAAGACGCTCTGAACATTGTTGAAATGGCAACCATGGAGTTATAATATGACATAAACATGGTTGATAAAGTGGCAGCAGGGTTTGAGAGGTTTGACTCCAATTTTGAAAGAAGTTCTATTGTGGGTAAAATGCTATCAAACAGAACTGCAGGTTACAGAGAAATGTTTAGTGAAAGGAAGAGTCAATCAATGCAGCAAATTTCACTGTTGTCTTATTTGAAGAAAATGCTGCAGCCACTCCAGCCTTCTGCAACCATGACCCTGAGCAGTCAGCAGCCATCAGCATGAAGGCATTACCCTCCACCAGAAAAAGGATCCCAACTCACTGAAGATTCAGCTCACTAGTAGCATTTTTTTTAGTAATAAGGCATTTTTAACTTACAGTATGTATATTGTTTTTAAAAACATAATACTACTACATATTTGATAAACTACAGTATAATATAAACATAACTTTAATGTGCAAAAAAAGTCCTTAACTTGTTTTCTTGCTATATTCACTTCATTGTAGGTCTGCACCAAACCCACAATATCTTTGAGATATGCCTGTATATATATACAAAATATTAAGAGAAAATAAAATGATTTATTTGTGGTTTAGTAATTTTTATCATTATGATTTTTATTTCTTTTTAAAATTTTGGTCACCTCACAAGTTATCCATTGTTTCTTGTAGGGAAGATTAGATAAGGGGTTAGAAGATGAGAGTGGAATTCAGACTAATTGGCAGCTAATGTGTTCATGTGTCTCAAAAAGAATTGAGAACAGTTGTTAAGAAACTCTCATTCATGTCATCTAGCACTAATTGGTGGTAAAACAATCCACATATGGAAATGAAATTAGAAACCCAGGGGAAAAGAAGTCCAAGCTAAAATGAAAGCAAATTGCATAGCAAACATTACTTACATTATGATATCAAATAAAGGAAAACAGTACCAAGAAATTAAGCCCACATGAGCAAAAAAGAAGAAATTCGATTTCTGTTTGCATCCAACATTTCTTTTACTTACATGCAAACCTATAAGCCTAACATTTGACACTTCTAGAATTGCTCTTTCCCATTAGTTTAACTGTTTACATCTTATAAGCAAATAGAGTTTTAAAAAATAATTTGATGAATAGAATTGTCTACTTATAAAATTTTATGAATATCTTAATAGTATACTCAGATGAGAAATGAACATTGTAATGAAAACTGCAAGATAGAACAAGGTAGAAGTGGCATTTGTTGTTCTAAATGGTATTTAGGATAGATATTTGAGCAAGGTTTAAGCCATGAAATCTTAGAATTTGGAGAGAACATCCTTGCCTGAGCAGAGAGTAGGGGGTACTTCTATAACTTTACTAACAGAGGATAGGGAGTATGCACCTAAAATACTCCAAAAATTATCATAGTCTAAAGAATGACAGTAACATTTCACATCTACATAGTATTTTGCACAACTAGGCATTCTTTCCTGCATGCTAGTTTTTATTTTCAAAAGTATTAAGTCATAAGAAAAATTGTGGAATACAGAAATTGAAAGTTGTTCCCACAAAGAAAATCAGAAAAAAATCAGATATTGTACTTATGTTATTGCTTTTCCTACATTTGATTTTTGTTCCTAAATTGATTTACCTTTTTAGCTACTTTTATCCTTTTATAATTTTTACTCTTCCTAAAGTTGTTATTAATCACAGTCAATTAAAATGTTTTTATTTTAGTATTTCCTCATTTCTCTTTTTAAATAAATTTCTTTTCTTTTAATATAAAAAATACATATTACAAAAATGTTGATAATATGAAAAGAACAGAATGAAGACTCTCCTCCAAAGAAGCTTTTTTTAATTTCTTAGTTGACAAATAATTATTGAAACATCACTATGTACCCCATAATAGTCATGGGGTACATAGTGATGTTTCAATACATATAATGCTTATGTACATATAATGTTTCAATACATATAATGATCATATCAAGGGAATTAGCATACTCGTCATCTCAAACATTTATCAATTCTTTGTGTTGGGAATGTTCAATATCCTTCTTCTAGCTACTTGTAACTATATACAATTGTAAATTATAGCTACTCCTACAGTGCTATAGGACACTAGAACTTACTCCTTCTAACTGTAATTTTGTAATGCTTAGAAAATCTCTCTTCCTATCCCTGTTTTCTCCCTACACTCCCCAATCTCTGGTGAATTATGTTTTAATACACTGGTGCATTTCCTACTGGGTTTCTGTCTGCACATGTCTGCACATTGGTATATGCAAAATTGGACCTATAAAGTACTGAAAAAATAAATGTCATCCAATATTATTTTAAGGTATCTAATTGAAAATGAAAAAAATTCGTTGAGGAGAATTTTTAAACATTTTTCTCTCCCCCCCTAAAAAAATTACTTATAAGCTGAAGAACATATCTAACGAGACTAAATCTAATGGGACATCTGAACTTGAGGTTCATATCATTTAAGGGATAATCCTTTATTAGTTTGTAACATCACTTTCTACATTTTGATTCCCTAATATTTATTCCACTCTCATTTGTCTAAAACCTTGTTTACAAAACTGTGTACTATAGTGATCAGTATGCCACAACCAGCTCACAGGAAATCTTCCAATTATCTTACATTTTTGAGAGAAACACAGTATCAACTGTGATCTACCAGCTCAAGGTAGTTCACAGTTTGAGGTAGTTAACATTAGATCACACACATATCTGTAGAAAACTGTGTTTGTTCATGGATTCTGTGATGTAAAACAAATATTGCATGACAATCAATTTGACACAGAAAATAAGGATAGTAGTAAATCTAATCTGACAAAGATTGGGAAGTTGGACTACAGGTGGAAAAATGCTTGTAGTAAGCAATGGCGGCTATTTAAGAATGAAATCGGGCCAGGAGTGGTGGCTCACCCCTGTAATCCCAGCAATTTGGGAGGCCAAGGCAGGTGGATCACCTGAGGTCAGGAGTTTGAGACCAGCCTGACCGTAATGATGAAGCGCCATCTCTACTAAAAATACAAAAATTAGCCACATGTGGTGGCGGGTGCCTGCAATCCCAGCTACTCAGGAGGCTGAGGCAGGAGAACTGCTAGAACATGGGAGGCGGATGATGCAGTGAGCAGAGATCTTGCCATTGCACTCCAGCCTGTACGACCGGGCAAGACTCCGTCTAAAAAAAAAAAAAAAAAAAAAAGAAAGAAAAAAAAAAAATACTGTTTTTTGATATGTTTATTAGTTTTTTTCAGACAACTACTAAGTTTTAAAAACATAAATACTCCTTAAGTTATTTGAACTTAACTTCTTAAAAAATAGACAGGTATTTATTTTGGTAGGGGTACAGTGAAAAAATTAATGAGAAAACAGGTTGCCAGTACTGGAAAATAGTCGGAGCCTCTGGTCTAGAGGTTGACAAGTACTATATTTCAAAATTATTGATGAAGAGTAATTATTTCAATTTTTATGAATTTAATATCTATTTCTAAAGCTCTCACGTGAGATAATACAGTTTGGCATAAAATTCTGAATTGTAAACTCTAATTCTCTAAACACTATGGATTCATTTTCAGTATTTTAAAACCCTGAATGAGGGGGACATTCAGAACATAAAATTATATTTAATTTTAGAAACCTCAATTAGTATTAAGAAATATTGAACTTTTATAGAAAATTATTGACCGAATGGCAATGGTATAGTATGTCACTTAATTCTAGAAACTTAAGGTTTCTCTAGAAGACAAGTTTTTTAACCTAGAATTTGTTTGTTCACTGAAAAAGTATATATTTTTGTATGATATACATAGGACACTTGTGGAAATGAAGAATAGCTTTCACTGGTTTTTCAGTCAGTTCCCTGATGAATCCTACCTTCCACTCTCAGTAATTTTTTTCCACCTAAATCTAAAGCTGTATAGCTGCGAAGTCAGTAGGTATACATTCTATTTTATCTGATTTATTATGTTTTCAATAAACAATTTTATTTTTGGTTTCCTTCATTATAAACTTATTGATGATAAGTAAATTTAATAAAAGTCAAGCTTTTTTAAATCCTCTGGTTTTCTTTATTGGATGAAAGTAAATATGGAGAAGGAATTATCACAAAATAATCTTCCTGGTGAATTTAAACACTGTATATTCTTCCTCTGTGGCAAGGTCAGTAGCAATCTTGGAAAATGAGAAGCTTGAAATAGACTCACAAAAAGAAAGGATACTGTAGATGCAGGCTGTTTCGGAAAAAGCAATGTGCTATTCTACACTTTGATCTTTAAAGCCAGTTGTCATCCTGCATAGGTTCTGGAGACTTTGTGGTTCTGGCAATGTCTGTGCTGCTAAAACTCAGCATGCTGGACTCATTGAGATTCATTTAAATTACTCACTTGGGTTCCCAAGGGCCTGTACTTCAGTTTCATTTTGACTTTCAGGCATCACTGAACCAAAAATAAAAAGCAAAGAACAGCCAAAACCATAGCATCTCATTTCATTTCAAGATTGAATTTGGGAATTTGCAAGAGAAATGATTTTGACACAGAGGAATGCTCAGTATTGTTGGGAATGCTTGTAAAAACCAAGAACCTTTTCAGGAATTGAGCCTGATGATTTGGTTGATAAGAAAGTGAAGAAACCAGGTAAATATCAGGCGATTATTACCTGGTTTGGGGTTTTGCTGCAAACATTTTGCAGAGCTCTAACTGTGATGTGCATTAGTCACGCTACTGGAGCAGAAAATCAGTAAAACGAGGTTCCAAAAATAAAATATTCTTTTGGAATGTTGCTCTGAACTAATTAGCAGTGAGTCATTTAAAAGGACTTACCTGTCATTAGGGTGAAAAAAAGGTATTTACTAAAATCCGTTTCCCGACAAAACATTTTTTGAGATTGAAAAGAAAAAAAAAAGATTAAAAACTTTGATTCACAAAGTGACTTTTATTTTGACAATAAATAACACAGAAGTCACATTGTGAAATGAGAAACTTAATCATTTTTCTGTCATGTTATTTGTCAAAACATAGAAGAAAAAATGATAACTCATAAATAAAAGGTAACTTTATTTTTATTTTTATTTTTTTTTGCTATTTGAAAGTTATGAGAAAAAAAGAAGCTACATCTGTTGATGATTTTGGATCACAGAACAGATTGAAAACAGATCACAGTTGCTTACTTCTTAATATTTTTTAAGTTAAATTTTTTAATTTTCTGAGCTGTCCAAGTAGATAAAAATTATTTTTTAATAAAATAGTTCTTGTATTCTCTAATTTAAAAGTAAAATTTAGCATAGATTGTGTAGATATATGGCCTTCACATTTAAGAATTCTATCTCGTAATAAATATACTTAGATATACACATATACAAGTATACATCCATATATATGTCTTAATGTTCTATGGTTAATAGATGACTTGGATTTAGCATTATACACTGTTTTAAATAACTTTAGATCAGTTAGATTTGCTTAGTCTGATCTGATTTTTTTTTTCCATTTTAGGAAATTGTGTTTAAAATATGGAATTTCCATATGGCTTAGAAATAGTTGAAAGAAATACAGATATTACTTTCTAAACATTCCAACTAATAAAAGAGATGAAGTCTCAGACATAATAAAACTTCAGATAATTGTATTTAAATACTCAGATTTGAAATTGAATTCTTTATACTTGTCTTCAGATAATAGCAGTGCCTGTAATATATTCTGAGAATTTGCCACTTCTCAAAACAAAATCACAACTATTGAGCAAACTGTGAAACTGTGATTACTCAAGGGGTAAATATCTAACTGTTATTTTATCTAATCAGTTATTCAAATCATCTCTAGGACTCATCAGGTCACTTCTCAATCTGATAAAAGCAAACCAAAACAAAACAAAGCTTAACATAAATCCCTCTTTCCATTTACTCTTCTCCCATTTCCTCTCTCTTTTTTTTCCGCTTTCATTTCCCCCTCTTCCTTTGACCCTATTTCTCTGGGGAGTGGTTTCTGTTCTGATTCCTCATTTCAGGCATTTGGACTTGGACTTGTTGACTCCATTATCACCCCCATCCCACCATCAAACTCAATATGACATCTCTGCCCTATGTCTGTGCACATCTGCTGAACCATGCCGATGTCAGGCAATCACTCAATCCCTGGTACAAGTGCAAAAACAGAAAAAGAGAAACAAAGCAAGTCCAGGAGAGTCATCAATAGGAAGGTTTGGGCAGAAGGGAATTCACACAATGAGCTCAAAAGGTAGAAAATAAAATAAGATGAGTCGGGGTGGGTAGGCAATTGAGCACGGTGTGACTAGGCAGATAGTAGGGAAAATCCCTGAATTCTGAAGCTATATCTGATAAAACAGCTGTCGTTTCAAACTTGGACAGCAAGAAAGCTGTCAGGGCACTTATCAAGCCTGAACATCAGAAGGAACATTTTTATTCTCCCATTCAGAATTATTTAATTAAAAAAATAGCACAATGGACCATACTAAATACATTAATTCATTAGTTTATACTAGTAAAAAATCAATTAAAGTACTATTAAAAGACTTGTGGGTCTATGCGAGAATGGTCAACTTGTATCTCATATATTTTAAAATGTCCCTTGTGTACTGGCTTCACAATAAGAATGGCTGCCAACCTTTTTCAACACTCAGTGGTATCAACTGCAAATCAGCTTCTCTTAGGATAAAAGAGAAATTTTATAAATTTATTTTTAAACACAATTTTGAAAGAACTCAAAGCCTGAGAACTGACAAATTAAGAATTCACTATCTAATTTATTTTAACAGAATGCAGCAAAGTATCAGAGGATGGGGAAGGAGAAGCAGAGAAAATAGTGCCTTATAAGCAAGGGAGAGAATGAATATATAAAGCATAAATTGTATCAGATTAAGGGTTACAAAATAAAGTTATGAAAGAGAAAACTCTATGGAACATATTTGGTTTTTAATTTACCATTTGATATAGGATATTATACCTGTTTGCTTGCAAATTAGTTTAAAACTATTCAGAATTTCTTAAAAAGTCATTTCAACTAAGAATTGACTAAGAAAGAAAAGATAAACTAATGACAAATGGTAATATATGCATTTGGGGAAGGTGCCAATGTGAAATCCTGCCATAATATTTTAATGAATTAGAAATACATGACATTGTGGATCAAATTAAGCTGGGGTGATCCTAAATCTCTTAAGACTGGAGAAATTTTCTCTGTTTGAAAATCTGAGCTTTCCTTCCAGTGTTATTTTTTAATGTCTGTGATTTCATTCTAACTGGTTTTGCCTTGCATGGAGGTGGACAGGCAAAGCTAGGTGGAAGAAGGAACTCAGGAAATTGTGATCAGAATTCATGAACTCCTTATGAGACTCATTTCTTTATCAGTTGGTGATCTTGAAATAATCACTTAGATTTTTGGTATCAAAATGTTCTTGTATAATATGGGAAAAACAATACCTTTTTTTTTTAACAAAAGCTTTTATTATTAGGATAAAATAAGCAAAGAAATATGCAGGCCCATATTTTAAAGTACATGAAGAGAATTGTGAGTAGGTAGTGCTACTGAATAAATTTTATTAGTTTATTTCCCCCCTTTTAATGTATGTGGTTCATAATGCTCATTTTTCAGATAAGGCAATGAGAGCTGAAAGATACAAAGACTACTGTATAAGGAAACCTGCTTAATTAGTTAGAAGTCCACAGGATATCAAATATCCTAAATCCTAGGCCAGCACTCTTCATTTTCCTATTCAATCTTTTGTTTTTACTTGTTTACTTTTCTCTAAAATGTTTTTTCTCCCTCAAAGCTCATGATGAATAAAAGCATTGCATTTTCTT
Source organism: Theropithecus gelada (assembly GCF_003255815.1). NCBI lineage: Eukaryota > Metazoa > Chordata > Mammalia > Primates > Cercopithecidae > Theropithecus > Theropithecus gelada. The sequence continues at coordinate 32,931,302 of NC_037686.1, read as the reverse complement.
CACATTAATCAGTTTTAACATCACAAGCAAAAGTCTTCACACACTAACGTTCACCTATAAGCCACATCTACTTGAATGTTCCTAACTCAGGTCAACACCACTGTAAAGAAAAAAAAAAAAATCTTGGATTTTTTTCATCAAAGTCTTAATTTTCTTTCAAAAGCTTACATTATAATGAATATTACTTTTACACTACCTAAAAGAAATGCTTAAAGTTACGTATAAACCTCTCTCCTTTACCAACATGTTTTCATGAAACAATTCGCATTCTATTGATTTTTGGATAAAGTTTTTTTCATTCATTATATTTCTATAAATAATACTGAATTCTAACCTCATCACATATCCAATTGTACAGTGGAAATGTGATACATTTTAATGGGTATCTTTTTAAATGTCAATAAGTTATTTTCATGCATGATTTTCTGTCTTAATACTTTCATCTTTTAAAACTGACCTTATCCACTGCTGTAGGAAAGACGTCACCACAGAACATCACAAACATTAATGACCAAGAAAGTTAATTTATGTTTGTTAATTTTTAAAACTCTAGTTCTGAGGATAAATGATAGATCTGAAAGAATGTGTGCTAAGCAAGTTTATTTTATTTTATTTTATTTTATTTTCTGACATTGAGGAAACATAATTACTTATCTGGAATGGATAAGATGTGATACAAATATGAAATAAATATGGCTCTGCTTCCATGTGGTTAAATACGGTTCAGCTCTTAACAGACCACAAATGACCATAAACTCTGAACAGCACACACAAAACAAATTACCTGAAATCTCTGAAGAATAACAGAAACCAGGTTGATTTTTGGTTACTTAAATTTTGAAGAAAAGAGCAGCGTTACGTGAGTTTTCCATTGGTACAGCTTTAGAGGAAGGTCAAATCTTAGTCATGGAGCAGTGTAGCCTGGAGTGGCTAAGACCCTCGGAAAACCCGTTTTCTATGGTTTGAAGAACCAGAGTTAACGCACTTACAAGAAAGTAAACACTGAGAATATCTTAAAGAAAAGAAGCAGAAAAGCAGAGACCCAAAGTCTGTGTATAAACTCTGTCCATATATCTGGCTAATCTCTATGTTATGAATGACAAAGCTAATTCAATGCAACTTGCAGATCATAAATGAATTAAATTTCTTTTTCAGTTGCCGATTTTAAGTGAGATATTGCAAATTTAGTTAAATTAATTTCTTTTTTTCTTTCTTGTTTTTTTTTTTTTTTAGACGGAGTCTTGCTCTGTCTCCCAGGCTGGAGTGCAGTGGCGCAATCTCGGCTCACTGCAAGCTGACCCTCCCAGGTTCACGCCATTCTCCTGCCTCAGCCTCCCAAGTAGCTGCGACTACAGGCACCAGCCACCACACTCAGCTAATTTTTTTGCATTTTTAGTAGAGATGGGGTTTCACCGTGTTAGCAAGCACGGTCTCAATCTCCTGATCTCGTGATCCGCCTGCCTCGGCCTCTCAAAGTACTGGGATGACAAGCGTGAGCCACCGTGCCCGACCAGCTAAGTTAATTTCTTTACAAATTCAATCACTCCTGTTTTGGAGGAGTAGAATACAATCCAGGGTTTCTACATACTAATAGTCATAATATCCAGGGTATAATCTGCAGTTTCCCAAAACACAAACAACAGGAAAATGTCACTTATTCTCAAGGGCAAAGACAATCAACAGAAGGCAACTCTCAGATGACATCAGACTTATCAAACAAGAAGAAATCATGATAAAAATGAAATGAATGAAACAAAAGAAAACAAGATAAAAATAAAAAATTATTAAAACAAAATCTTATAACTGAAAAAATAAAATTAAAAATCCTCTAAATGGGCTTAATGTCAATTAAAATGAGAGAGGAAGCTGTCAGTGACTTTGAAGTTAGATTAAAAATTATCAAATCTGAAGAAAAAGATTTTAAAAAGACTAAAGAAATGAATAGGCCCTGAGGGGTCTGTGAGACAATATAAAAAGTATCTCATATAATTGAAGTTGGAGTGTCAGAAATAGAGGAAAGTGAAAACAACGTAGAAAATATTTGAAAAAATAATCACTTAAAATTTCCCAGATTAGGTAATGAATATAAATTTTTAGATTTTCAAGGTTTACTTAAATCCAAACAGAATAAATAAAAAAGAAAACCATGCCTAGGACCAACACAGTCAAATGATTGAAAACCAAATGTAAATACTGAATTTTTAAATAACTAAAAAGGAAATGGCACATTCATTATTTATAAGAAATAAAAACTAAAATGACCATAGATGTCTCATCAGAAATTGTTTCGACTAAAAGCCAGTGAGACATTAGAGTTCTGAAATAATAATAATCATAGAAACTTAACCACAAATTCTATATCCAGAATACTAACGTTCAAAGATAAATGCAAAATTAAACATTTTCAGGTAAAAGAAAAGTAAGGCAATGTAGTGAGAGCATACTGACTCAAAAGAAATGTCAAAACAAAATCCTCAGGGTGAAGGAAAATAATAGCAAAAGGAAACTTGGATCTTCAGAAAGAAATTTAAAAAACTGGAATTCATAAGTACATATTTGAATATAAAATAACATTACTTTCTGCAAAATAACGATAATTATTTAAAAATATTATCTAGGGCTACTTATAATGATATAGAAATAATATATATGATAATTATAACATACATAATGCCAGAAGGGTGTTAAAGTAACCTATGTTGATACAAGTGTCATCATTTAAAGTAAGATGGTAAAATATTAACTCTAAATAGTTTGAAAAATATTAAGGATATATATTGTAATTTCCCAGAACGAACATTGCAAAATAATGAAAAGATGTAGATGTAAAAAAAAATAATTGCATTGAAATAAAATTATAAAAACATTCAAGTAATCTTAAAAGAAGGGAAAAAAGAAAAAAAATGAAAAAAGGCAATAAACAGAAAACAAATTTTAAAAATCCAGCCATATTAATAATTCCATAATGAATGTTATAGACTAAACACTCCAACTAAAAGACAGCATTTAGCAATATGGAGAAAAAAGATAACCTTCAGCTGTAAAGATTCAATTAAAAGAGAAGAAATGGCTCTGAGCATAGGAAATGGACAAGGCCTGTTGCAGGGAAAGCTTGGCTACCTTACCACTACTCAGGTGAGAAAATTCATTAAAGGTCACCCAACCCATTGGTGAGCTTGTGAGTCATTAACATCCCCATTTGTATTTTGAAATAAAATCTAAAGAAGTGTAGTTGAACATGGGCAATTGATTGAGTACCAACATAGAATAACAGAAGAGTCGTTAAGAATTCAGCTTTGGAGCTTGACATTTTAACCTTTCCAAATTTCAGTTTTCCTCTGTACAAAATGGCAAAAATAATATATTTTTAGAAGGCTGTTACTAAGGTTTAAGTAAATAAAATGTTTGTAAATTACTTAATAAAGAGCTTGATATATAAGAACATGTGGTAAGTGTGTATAATCACCATCATCATCATTGTCACATTCATTATCAATACCATCATCAACATCACGACCATCATCACCGGGACTGCAATCAGTTTCACATGATGTTTCTACTTTCAGAGTTTCAGGTTGAGTGTTTATTGTTACTAGTCTTTCCTTTTGGTTTCTAAAAGAATATCCTCTACTCTTTCAGGAAACTCCAATGTTTGCTGAACAAATTTGGATGGCTTTTGGTTTCTTGAGATCATCTAAGACCTGTACAAAAGTCCCATTATCATAGGAGTTATTAAGAAATTATTTTAGGCAGTTAGAAAGGGTAAAAGAGTCTGAGACAAGGTCTTTTCTTTTAATAAAAAAGCAGCCCCCAGAACATTTATTTTCTTAACAGAAAGCAGCTGGAAAAGCCAGAGGTGCAAGCATAGATCTGCAAGCTGATTGCAGGTGTCTAAGAGCCAGGTATACCCAATATGACGATTCCGGCACCCTTTTCTTTGTCACCACGTGTGCGAGTGTCATGGGACAGCCAGGTATTACACATTTGTGTAATAAAAGGTTAGCTTGGGAGACTCAGTCTTTTCATGGGCTATGTGAATGACACACCTGGTCAAACCATTCCCCTGGACCCTATGTAAATCAGACACCGCCTCCTTAAGCCTCTCAACATAACCGACTGCTTTCTGCTGCAAGAGGGGTTATTCCGTTTGGAGCCCTCCTCCCCCGGTATGGGGGAGCTGTTCTCTTCTTTCTTGCCTATTAAACTTTCTACTCCTTAATCCATTCCACATGTGCGTCCATGTCACTAATTTTCTTGGCGCGAGACAAAGAACCTTGGGTGGTTCCCCAGACAACAGAGCCATTTCACCACTTTCTCTTCAAAATGTACCCTTAACTAAAATCCACAAGTAGATTGTCCCTATTTCCTATACATCATACTTATTCTGATATTTTCTCATGCTGACTCCTTCCCTTTTAATAACCTCTACTCCCTCTCTTTATGTCAGTAAAAATCCTACTCATGCTTGCTTCAAAAGTTAACTAAAATGAGTTCTCATTCATTAACTGATATCAGACCCTGTTTGTTCTCACGAATTATTCCTCTTTCTGAAAGGTTTTTCTGTTAATATACCTGCATTACCATCTAATCATTGTGCATGAACATACTTTTAATTGTTCCTTAGCTGTTGTCTCTTTGCCACATCTTATACCTCAACAAAAATGGAAGTCCCTGAAGGTCATCATCAAGTTTTTGAATTGTGTCTTGTAAAATTATATTTTATAGCATAGAATAGGTCCTACAAATAACAGTTTATAGTTATCCAATAGTTAAACTAACTAATTTGGTAAGTACTGCCTTTTCTAAATACAATATACAAGGTGAATTAATCAAGCAAGGAGAATGCTAGGGAAAAAATGTAGTCAGGGATGTGAAAACTTCAAAGGAAATGAATATTCTTTCTAGAAAGATAATTTTTTAAAGGTCTCCAAGAGCTGATTACCATTGGTCCTCTCCATTAGGTGTCTGTATATACTCTTTTATCTGTATCTGTTTATATTTTTGTTTCCTTTAACAAATAAAATGTAAGTTGTTGTGTTGGAGAGAAATACTTGGGGTTTGTTTGCTTGTTTATTTATTTGAAACAGTATATTTAAAAGATTATTTAAATTGTACTCAAAAGACCTAGACTTACTTGGCCACTGAATTATTATATAAATTTAGACAGGCAATTAAACTCACAGAGCATCACATATAGAAGAATGAAACTGGATTCCTATCTCTCGCCATACACAAAAATTAACTCAAGATGATTTAAAGACTTACATCCAAGACTTGAAACTATAAAAATTCTAGAAGAAAACCTAAGAAAAACTCTTCTGGACATTGGCCTAGGCAAATAACTTATGACCAAGAATGCAAAAGCAAATGCAACAAAAACAAAGATAAACAGATGAAACTTAATTAAACTAAAAAGCTTCTGCACAGCAAAAGAAATAATCAACAGAGTAAGCAGACAACCTGAAGAATGGGAGAAAATATTTGTAAACTAAGCAGTCCATGAAAGACTAACATCCAGAATCTATAAGACACTCAGATAAATCAGTAAGAACAAAACAAATAATCCCATTAAAGAACGGGCAAACTACATGAACAGACATTTCTCAAATGAAGATATAAAAATGTCCAACAAACATATGAAAAAATCCTCAACATCACTAATCATTAGGGAAATGCAAATTAAAACCACAATGAGATACTACCAGATCCCAGCCAGAATGGCCATTATTAAAAAGTAAATAAACAATAGATATTGGTGCAAATGTAGTTACAAGGAAACACTCATGCTGTTGGTAGGAATGTAAATTAGTCCAGCCTCTAAGGTAAACAATATGGAGATTTCTCAAAGAACTAAACGTAGATCTGCCATTCAATCCAGCAATCTCACTACCCGATATCTACCCAAAGGAAAAGAAGTCATAATTTAAAACACACACCTGCATGTGTATGTTTACAGCAGCACAATTCACAATTGCAAAGATATGGAATACACCTAAGTGCCCATCAGCCAATAGGTGAATAAAGAAAATGTGGTACACACACACACACACACACACACACAGGAATACTACTCAAACATTTAAAAATAAACAAAACAAACAAACAAAATGATGCCTTTTGCAGCAACTTGGATGGAATCGGAGGCCATTATCCTAAGTGAAATAACTCAGGAATGGAAAACCAAATACTGCACATTCTCACTTATAAATGGAATCTAAGCTATGGGAAGCAAAGGATGGAGGTCTTTGCTTTTTTTTTTTTTTTAATATTTTTACTGATATAAAGAGAGGTAGTAGAGGTCTTTCCAGTGATATAATAGACACTGGAAACTCAGATGTGGGGAGAATAGGAGAGGGTGAGGATTGAAAAGCTATCTGTTGGGTACAATGTACACTATTTGGGTGACAGGCAGACTAAAATTCCAGACTTCACCACTATACAGATCATCCATGTAATCAAAAACGACTTGAACCCCTAAAGCTACTGAAAATAAAATAAAATAAACTCTCAGAACCTCAGTTTCCACATCTAGAGAGAAAAAAAAGTTATAAAATCTAACTGGACCATATGTGTGCACTTATATTATGTACTTTGGAAAATTAGATTGTAAAATAAAATTATTTTTAGCTCAACCATCCTATAAAAAAACTAACATTTTCTTAACATTTGATATAGGAAGCATAATCCTTCTACTATCAATTATTTTAAATAATGAACCAAAACTTAATGGCTTGCTTTGGAAACATTTTTATATCTAAGGGAGCTCAAGTTCAGTGTACTTGTAAAAACTATAAATAACAAATGTTTGCACTTATTTGATGCAGTCTGAGAAGTTCACAGTATTCTGTAAGCTACTTAATTAAGGAAAGCCAATTAAGTGACACTTGGTTAAAATAAGACAATTCAAAACAAGAGGTAAGTTCCAGGACTGATAAATTGTATTTCTTCACTCTTTGAATTCAAAGTCATAAACTTTTTAAATGCCACCTTTTAATACCAAGAATATCCTTCTATCAATAAAATCCAAGGAGTTCTTTTTAAAAAGCCTCATGGACTAGGCTTGCCTAAGGTCATTCATTCTTTCACACTGTAAACTAATTTTTAGAAATGAATGTTTTACTGAAGGCTGATAAAAATGAGGTCTTCTGATGCGAGTTCATGAATATAAAGAGGTTAAACAAACCTCACAAGAGTTTCAAACTTTTGACCTTAAGCTTCTTACTACTATATTTTAGTCCTTTCATAAAATAATTCACAGGCACTGCAGTATTTATAGATGTATGAGTGTGTATAAACATGTACATATCAATATATGAACATACGCAACTGTACTGTCCATACATATCAGAGATGGCTTTTTGAGGTGAAACATATCTTGACAGATCACCAAATAAAAAGTATTACTGCTTTTTATACACATGAATTCAGTGAAAAATGAGAGGTGGCATATATAAAAATGGTAATGAGTCAATTTTACCTAGAAACAAGATTTTTAAATAGATTGTAATACACCTATCCAATATAGCTAACATAATCTAACATTCATCATGATGGGTGAGATTTAACATTTTCATAAATTGGAGACTGATGGTTGTTGTAAAACAGGCTTATTTTTTTGTTTGTTATTTTGTTTTTCCTTGATAGAATTAAGGTTTATGTATTCTCTGGTGTCCTAGTCTATTTTCTGTTGCTATAATGGAATACTTGTGATTGGGTAATTTAGAAATAGAAGAAATTTATTTGGCTCATGATTCTGGAGGCTAGGCAGTATGAGGGCATGGTAGCAGCCTCTGGCAAAGGCTTTGGTACTATTTCCTAATTTGGCAAACAGCGGAAGGGCAATTGAGCACATGCAAAAGAGATGGGCTGAGACTGCTTTAAAAACAATCTGCTCTCCTGAGAAATAACTCCGTCCCATGAGAACAAATTCACTCCTGTGATAATGGCATTAATCCAATCATTAAGGCCCTCATAACTTGTATTAGTCTGTTCTCACAGTGCTAATAAAGTCATACCCAAGACTGGTTAATTTATAAAGGAAAGAGGTTTAATTGACTCATAGTTCAGCATGGCTGGGGAGGCCTCAGGAACCTTACAGTAATGGTGGAAGGGGAAGCAAACATGTCCTTCTTCACATGACAGCAGCAAGGAGAAGTACAGAGCAAAGAGGGGAAAAGCCCCTTATAAAACCATCAGATCTAATGAGAACTTACTCACTATCATGAGAACAGCATGGAGGTGACCATCCCCACGATTCAATTACCTCCTATCAGGTCCTTCACATTGAATGTGGGGATTATGGGTACTATAGTTCAAGATGAGATTTGGATGAAGACACAGACAAACCATATCATTCCATCCCTGGTGTCTCCTGAATCTCATTTCCTCACAATTCAGAATATAATCATGCCCTTGCAACAGTCCCTGAAAGTCTTAACTCATTTCAGCATTAGCTCAAAAGTCCAAGTCCAAAGTCTCATCTGAGACAAGGAAAGTTCTTTCTGCCTATAATCTTGTAAAATAAAAAGCAAATTAGTTACTTCCTAAATACAATGGGGTCACAGGCATTGGATAAATACATCTCTTCAAAAGGGAGAAATTGGCTTAAATAAAGATGCTATAGGCCCCAAGCAAGTCTGAAATCCAATAGGGCTGTCATTAAACCTTAAAGTTCCAAAATTATCTACTTTGACTTCATGTTTCACATCCAGGTCACTCTGATGCAAGAAGTGAGCTTCCATGGCCTTGGGCAACTCTTCCCTGTGGCTTTGCAGGGTACAGCCCCACTCTCAGCTGCTTTTGCAGGCTGATGTTGAGTGTCTGTGGCTTTTCTCGGCACATTGTGCAAGCTGTCTGTTGATCCACCATTCTGGGGTCTGGAGGATGGTGGCCCTCTTCTCATAGCTCCACTAGGCAGTATGCCAGTGAGGACTCTTTGTGGGGTCTCCAACCCCAAATTTCCCTTCCACAGTGTCCTAGCAGGGGCTATCCATGAGAACTCTACCCCTGCAGCAAACTTCTGCCTGGACATCCAGATGTTTCCATACAGCCTCTGAAATCTAGACAGAGGTTTCCAAGCCTCAATTCCTGTATTCCACGTACCCATAAGACCAACACCACCTGTAAGCTGCCAAGGCTTGGAGCTTGCACCCTCTGAAGTCATGGAATTAGCTGTACCTTGGCCCCTTTCTAGTCATGGCTAGAGTGGAAGCACCTGGGACACAGGGCACCATGTCCTGAGACTGCATAGAGCAGGGACCCTGGACCTGGCCCAGGAAACTATTTTTCCCTCCTAGGACTCCCAGCCTGTGATGGGAGGGTCTGCCATGAAAGTCTCTGACATGCCTTGGAGACCTTTTCCCCATGGTCTTGGTGATTAACATTCAGCTCCTCATTATGTATGCAAATTTCTGCAGTGAGCTTGAATTTCTCCCCAGAAAATGGGTTTTTATTTTTTATTGTATTGTCAGGCTGCATATTTTCCAAACTTTTATGCTCTGCTTCCCTTTTAAACATAAGTTACAATTCCAAACCATCCCCCTCAAGTTCAGAGTTCCACAGATTATTATGATGGACAAAATGCCACCAGTTTCTTTGCTAAAGGATAACAAGAGTTAGTTTTGCTCCAGTTCCCAACAAGTTCCTCATCTCCATCTGAGACTACCTCAGCCTGGACTTTATTGTACATATCACTATCAGCATTTTGGTCAAAACCATTCAACAAGTTTCTGGGAAGTAACAAACTTTTCCACATGGTCCTGTCTTCCTCTGAGCCCTTCAAATTGTTTCAATCTGCCTGCTACACAGTTCCAAAGTCACTTCCACATTTTTGGGTATCTTTACAGCAGCACCCCATTCTACCAGTACAAATTGACTATGTTATTCTGTTCTCACACTGCTAATAAAGACATGCCAGAGACTGGGTAATTTATAAAGTAAAGAGGTTTAATTGACTCACGGTTCAGCAAGGCTGGGGAGGGCTCGGGAAACATACAATCATGGCAGAAGGGGAAGCAAACACATCCTTCTTCACATGACAGCAGCAGGGAGAAGTGCAGAGTGAAGTGGGGGGAAAGCCCCTTAAAAACCATCAGATCTTGTGAGAAATCACTCAGTATCATGAGAACAGCATGGAAGTAACAACCCCCACGATTCCATTATGTCCCAAAGGGTCCCTCCTATGTCATGTGAGTGAGGCTTATGGGAACTACAGTTCAAGATGATATTTGGGTTGGGATACAGCCAACAAATATCATGACTCAATCACTTCTTAAAGGTCACATCTCTTAACATTCTTACATTGACAATTCTGTTTTCTTTTTTCTTTTCCTTCCTTCCTTTCTTTCTTTTTTTTTTTTTTTTTTTTTTTTGTTGTTGTTGTTATTGTTATTGTTTTTAGATGGAGTTTTGCTCTTTTTGCCCAGGCTGGAGTGCAATGGTGCGATCTCAGCTCACTGCAACCTCTGCCTCCTAGGTTCAAGCGATTCTCCAGATTCATCCTCCCAAATAGCCGGGATTACAGGCGCCTGCCACCACGCCTGGCTAATTTTTTTTTTTTTTTCAGTAGATGCAGGGTTCACAATGTTTTCCAGGATGGTCTTTATCTTTTGACATTGTGAATCACCTGCCTCGGCCTCCCAAAGTGTTGGAATTACAGGCATGAGTCACAATTATGTTTTCAACACGTAAGTTTTGGGGGACACATTTTAACCAGAGCAACTGGTGTTACTTAATAGCTATTCATGATGCTATAGTTTATCACTGATTAGAACATTTTTAGAATTAATTTTTCTTGGGTATGCAGGCCAAAAATCTGAAAGATACTCTCAATTTTTCATTTTCTTGAAGTACACTTCTAATATACCAGCAAATGCTTGCACCTCCCTCTTAAAGCTGTATCTTAACTCCATCCAAGCCTATTCACCTCTACCTCTACTTCCACTGGTTTAAGGCACCATCGCTGTTCCTTAGAATTCAGCATCAGCCTACTATGGACTCCTTGTTGTAATAGTTCTCTCCTTGAAAAGTTTATTTTTTTCTTTTTACATCCAGAATGATTCTTATAAAAAATTATATTAAGCATGTTATTCCCCTGTTGATAATCTCTAGTGGTTTTTCGTGACAATTAGAATGAAATCCAAAATCTTCACTACTATTTTATGGTCTAGCACTCTGCTAGTGTTGTTTTTTTTTTTTTTTTAATCACTTTCTGTTCTATCATTCTTATCTAGCTGTAATAAAATGTCCTTGCCTTTCCTAAAACAGGAATTTTCCTAACTTTGGAACTTTGCACTCTCTGTCTCTGTCTGTCTGTCTGTCTCTCTCTCTCTCTCTGTCTCTCCTGTTCTTGCTATTATTTCATTCAGGTCATTATTAAATTATTATCTTCTCAGAAAGGATTTATGTTACATCATGTGGAAATAGTTTCTTCATCTGTCTGCATCTCTCTTTCTTGATTCATTTTTCTTTAAAGCAACTCTTAATCATAAATTAATATTTTATTTTTTATTTATTCACATATTTTGTGTGTAATTTCCATAAGGACATTGAATGTTCTGTTTTGCTCACTAGCCCTATCCCCAGGATCTTATCAGTAGGTACATAATAAGTATTTGTAGAATGAATAAATAAATTAACTTTTATCCTCTCAATGATAATTCCAAATCAAATAATTGAATATATGTATGTGTATATATGTATATACATATATACATATTTATACATATATATGTAATATACACATACATGTATAAATTGTAACTTTTTATTCTATATTATTTGTCAATGATAAACCAAACTATATAACCATATAAGCACCATTTATCAATTTATATAATTTTATCATGTTTCTTTTCAATATTTAAACTAAAACATAAGAACTTATTTGTGTTGCATTTTTCTAATATTTTTAATTATTTTGTTTACTTTTACATGAGATATATCAAACTCTGTCTTCCTTAGGATATAGCTGCTACAATTTCATCAGTTTTCTCAAATATATTTTATTTTAATTAAATGGGAAAATGTTCACTTCAGGTTATTTTTTATAATCCTGTATCTTAGATTTCCAGGTTTTTATTTTGGTTTAAATATTAATCATGTACATAAGTGAGGTCCTCAGATTACCTTCTGACTCCTGTTTTATTGTCTTAGGATTCAAACCCTATGTCCAAACTTCTTCATTTTGCAGACTTTTTTTTCAGGTTCATTTTGACAAAGAGGATGTGATTAATCTTATTAGAAAGTTCTTCTGAACAAGTAGCCATTTCTCTGCATATTTCACATGCTTCTTATGCCCTTGATCTGGATATGAGACCCATCACTTTTAAATATGATAGTATTTACATCACTTCATATCAACATGCTGTAGTATTTTGTGGCATTGGAAGTTATTCATTTAGGTGGAAAATGGCACTTAGCCAGTGTGCCTAGTGCAGATGCTCCTAACTTCCTTTAAAAATCAACTAAAATATTACTCAAAATCAAAAATGCACATGAAAGCCAGTAAGGGGATGTAAATATTTTAATTTTTGTATCGCAAGGAAACACATATAATAACAATTTGCTACCAGAATAGATGAGTAAGAATTGGATAACTATATTAAAATTAATAATTAAGAGGCTTTCAATGCTGCATTCCTGAAATAAAGTATGTACAAAAGCAAGAGGATAAGAAGAAAATTCCTAACTCACAAAGTCATTGTCCTTAGAGCAGAAATGCAAGATTTATGACAAATTTAAAAAAAAAAAAAAAACAGGTGTTATATCTGGTCCCGATATTCTGAGTGTACACTGTACTGCTCTTCTCTTGTTGTCACCTTTTAATATTCATTCAGAAGATGCAACTCCTTGAAAACCAGCAGAATGAATAGTGTGGGAGAGGAGGAAAAAAATGTACATCATTACTGGAAATAAATATTCCCATAAGTAGAGTGTTAGAGGAAATGGATACATATGAAGAACCTGATATTAGCACATATAAGAAATACCAATTTTTCATTAGTTTATTAATTCAGACTACTGAAAACCATGGAAGTAGAGTTAGAATGTTATCCTCTATCAGCTCAGTAGGTCCACAATAGATAAATGTTTGCCAGCACTTACGAATCTAGTGAGTAACTGTACACATTAACAATGTGCTGGGTGTGAATTAAAAAAAGAAATTCAACCATAATCAAAGTATTAATGAATTATTAGAGGCTGATAGGTGAACCTGTATTTCTGCCTCTGTCAGCAACGAGACAGTGCCCCATGTCTCTATCGGAGCAATTTCAGAGATATCCATCTGAAACTGAAGATTTAAATAAGATTCAGAGTTTCCCAACATTAGACAGAAATGTTTCAGGTTTCAATAAAACAGTCACCCATCATACAAAGAATCAGGAAGATCTCAGACTGAAGGACAAAAGAACGAACAAATGAAAAATCCAATAGATTGCAACACCAAGGTGACAGAATGTCTGCATATCAGAAAAAGATTTTAAAGTAATCATGTTAAAAATCCTTCAATGAGCAATTATAAATATGCATACAACAAGTGAGAAAACAGCTTCAGCAAAGAAATAGAAGATGTAGAGAAGAACCAAATGAACTTCTAGAGCTGAAAAATATATACTTATAATAAAAAGATCAGTGGATGGGCTTGATAGAAGAATGGAGGCTACAAAGAAAATAATAATGAACTGGAAAGTAGAGAAATAGAAAATATTCAATCTGAAGATAAAAATTACACAGTGAATAAAAAACAATAAATAGACATGAAACTGTGGAACAATTACATAAGCTATAATATTAATATGTTGTTAGAGTTCAGTATATGAGAGAAAGTGAGATGAAACTGTAAAAGGAAAACTAATGATTGAAAACTTTAAATTTGGCAAGACACATAAACCTTTTTATTCAAGAAACTGGGAAAATTCCAAATAAGATAAACGCAAAGAAATTCCAGTCAAGGTAAATTATAGTTAAACTTCTGAAAACTAAAGGTGAAAAATATTTGAAAGCAGCCAGAGCCATACCTACAAGACAGGAAAACAATTTGATGATAGCCGATTTCTCATTAGGCAACATAGAGCCCCAAAGGAAGTAGTACACCGTTTTTCAGTTTGTGTATGTGTGTTGGGGTGTGTCTGTGTGTGTGTGTGTGTGTGTGTGTGTGTGTGTCAGAGAATGTGAAATGGGAAGAGCTCTCAACTTAGGATCCTATCTCCAGGGAAAAGATTTTTCAGAAATGAAGGACAGCAGTATATTCTCAAATAGTGGCTAAACAAATTTCTTTAGATGGAAAGGAAATGATAAAGGAAAAAGTTTTGGAACATGTGAGGGGAGAAAGAATATAGAGAGATAAAATCCGTGTAAATAAAATAGACTTTTCTTGAGTTTCAAAAATCATGTTTGATGGTTAAAGTGAAAATTATAACAATGTCTTATATGATTCTAAACACATTTAGAGGAAATATTTTAGATAATTATATTATTGTCTAAAGAAAAGTAAAGCAATGTAAAAGAGGTAAGGTTCTATACTTCACTTAAACTGGTAAAATTATGAAAATAATAGACAGTGATAAGTTATTTATATATATAGTAACACCTTGAACAACCATTTAAAAAGCTATACCAAAAGATACATTCAAAAACACTAAAGAAAAGTTTAAAAATTTTAGAAGTTGTTCAAATTATCTATAGAAATGCAAAAAAACCCACCAGAAACAAAAACCAAAGAAAACAAACCAATATTAGATGAAATGCATTAAGACCTCAAATATAAATGATTACATTAAGTACAAATGGTCTAAACATATTAATTAAAAGGCAGTGATTGGGAAAATGGATTAAAAGATAAGATCTGACTATATGTGATATATAGGAAACTCACTTCAATTGTAAGAATATAGGCAGAGTGAAAATGAAAAAGTAAAAAAAAAATGTTTCATGCAAACAGTAATCAAAGGAAAGCAGGAGTGGCTACACTATCATTAGATAAAGCAGACTTCAGAGCAAATAAACTTACCAGAAGTAGAGAGCAACATGATAAAAAGTCACTCCATGAAGATGACGAAGACATAGCAAACTTAAAGTTTGCTGGGTATGCACAAACAATATAGCTGCAATATACAGGAAACTAAATTTATAGAAGTGAAAAGAAAAAGAGAAAAAACACAAATATATATATATATTACATGTTATATTTATATGACACTTATACATATATAAATACATATAGAAAAATTAATTTATCCCTGGCTCTCATCAATTGAGAAAACATCTATCCCTAAACCACCAAGAATATAGACGAAAACGTCAACTTACAGTATATTACATTGTCATTTGTAGGATAACTCACCAAATTCAGAATAAATATTCTTTTGATTTGCCCACAGAACTTATATTGAAATAAACTGTATTATGAGTCATGAAATAAAGTTCAACAAATTTAAAAGTCTATCTTTGAATGCTTTGAAAGCAAAAGAAGATTTGAATGAACAAACTATCATGTTTTTAAATGGAAAGATTAGATACTATAAACATAAAAATTCTTCCCACATCATATAAAAATGAGTTCAAAATTTTAACCAAAACTCAATGTTTGTTTATTTTGCTTTTTAAGGACTTGAATATACACTTTTGAATTTCATCTGGAGAGTGTAATGGTCACACAAAATATTCACAAAGATCATGGACTTTCTGTCAAAAGAAGTTGGATTCTCATTCTGACATCACAACTTATTTCTGGTAGTTTCAGAGATACCAATCCTTTCTAGGTTTGTTATATACAATGTATATAATTGGAATAATCGCTTCTCACTTATAATTTACAGTGCAATTGTGAGAATTAAACATGTAAAGCATTTAGCACCTACAGTTAGCACCAATAAGTAGAAGAATTTACTTCAGTTTTTTTTCAAAATTGGAAAAACAGCTACTAGATTTTAAAAGAAATTGAAGAAATTGTTGCCCTTAGGATAAAGACTAAAATTTGTACTTGATTCATCTATAGCCCGATTTTTTGGACATGTATGTCATGGATTTTTCAATGCTCAAATGTAAAGCATGTAATAAAGATATGACCTCTCACTTCTGCTTCAGAAGAGAATGTTAGCGTATTATCTAACAAACTCTATTCAGCATAATTTTTGGCAAAAATATCTTCAGCAATTTTTAAGACATTTTCGTCATTAAATCTGGATTTAGACTGTCTTGTAAATGCGTATGTACTGTCTTGTGAATGCTTTCGCAGAAGATATGGAATGTGGATTGAGAGGATAATGCATTTCCCATCATGCTGGAAAAATTAAAAGGCCATGAATGACAAATTTATAGAATTGGTGCAGTGCAGCCTGGGTGAAACGCTTCCCAAGATTGTGCTTTAAAATCAAACAATTGAAATCTAGGCAATATACAGTCAGACCAATGTCTTGGCAGGTTAGATTTTCCTTCGTGCTAGTGGAAAGGGCATCTACCAGTCCTGGAAATGTGGGCTTAAAGAAGTGAGACTTAGTCCTAAGAGAGGAAATAATTTTCTCAATTTGTGAAACTGAGAAATAGAAAGCCCTGAAAAATTTAAAAGACTGCCCAAGATTGTTGGGGGATACGGTGAAAGGAGAATAAGTTGAGTCAGGGAACTGATCTGGTAAGAATGTGGCCAGAACTATGTGACAGTATTTTTTTTATTCTACTCCAATAAATGAAAAACTCTGTACAGTTTTACTGTTTCACTCAGTTCTCTGTTAGGCTGTGGGAAATCGGAGATGGATGTAATATACTTATTGAGTCTGTTGAGACCTTCTATTGCCTATATTTAGAAAATGTGCTTTCAGTCACTAAACAGTGATTTCAACTGGTGTTACCAAGTTCCTTGCCTCACTCCAATCTTGTGCACATTTGACTGATAAAAGCATGGATACCACAGGTCGCTTTAGTTCTCTATCCCTAGCCACAGATGATAGGTAAGAGGGATAAATCAATCCATATGAGACCACTGGAATTTATAGGTAAGTTATTTTAACTTGAGCCCAATCCCATTCTGGTACTAGTCATAATGGCATGACATAGAATCTTTACTCTTATTTCAATATTTTAAAATCTGTTTCCTTTGTTGAAATTACAAAAATTATATGATAGAATATGTTAACAAATGGAGAAACTTAGACACAGCAAGTAAAGGGCAGAGTGGGCTGGAGTTTAGGAGTCTTTAGTCTTAATTTAGTCTTTTTTGAAAACTCATACTGCTTCTTGACAGAAAATAAGAAATATATTTAAAAAAAAATAAAACCCTAAGATTGTTTTGTAGTTGTTTCAAATTTGGAACAGAAAGGCATAAATTTATTTTTTATCTTGTGCTAGGCCTATTTAATCATTTTTAGAAGAGTTATTCATCTCCTCAACCCCTTGCCTCATTGCTAAAATAGAAATTGGTACCTGGAAGGTTATCAGTCTAGTGCTGAACCATGACATTTCTGTGTGTTCATTTAGGACACATCAATTTATGTAGATATATTAGACACTTCTGCCACAGCTCCAAGTTATTAGTATGTTCTGCAAAACTGAACATCTTGGTCAAAACAGATTGTCTTAAAATACATAAGAGATTCTGAGGAAAACTTTTGAAAGTCATAAGTACTGATTAGACATTATCAATGTTAATACTCAACTACAGAGAAACCAGATGTAGAGTTTGGTAAGGGAGAAAAGGAATGAAAGAAAAAAGAGGAAGCTGAAACTCCCAAATAAATCCTTATTATCTGAGGAAATGAATTAAAAGAGAGAAAATTTTTCAGGCTCTATTCAATAGCAATAATCGGGACTCATAAAGCAGAGGGATCGTTCGTTGTTGGTTATGGAAAAGCTATTTTATAATGTGCTCTGAAGTTGGACTGTACCTTCTTTCTCTTTGCTTTCTTTTGTGATTTAGTACATAGTTTCTCTATGATACTGCCCCTCAGTTGTATGCATTTGACCAAGGGCGTCCTGCGAAGGCTCAGCTCTGTCATTGGAGTCCCTGGATTTGTGAGTCATGCTGTGACTTCTTTCTGTGATGCATTTAACATCTCTGTCCCTTTCCTCACCTTCCTTAACATGAACCCAATTAAGGGAACTTTTTGCTTAATACAGAAAGATTGGGCTTGTTCTGAAGCCTGCGTTCTGTCTAAGTGCTGGTGGCATTACTTTAGCATGTCTAACTAGTACAAAAAAACAGAATTCTCTCCTCACAGAGGTGTTAGGAAAATTAATTAATGTTTATGAAGCACCTCAGATCCTTGGATGAAAGACCCCTAAAGAATTCTCTCATTTCAATGTGGTATTATTACATCATCTGATCCTGTGCTGAAGCACAAAGATAAAAATAGTCCTTGTAAGTACAGTAACCCTGCTTTAACTCTGGGAGAGAGGTGTACTCAGTTCAGGGTCTGGGAAAAGACATTCGCTAAATATTTCCAGGAAATATAAGACTTCATACAAAGTCATGAACTGTGCAATATTCTTTAACAAGAAAATTTTCCATTCATATGCTATTTCATTGGTTGAGACCCTATTTCTTCTAGAAATATGAAGACAAAGCACATAAACTTTTTTGCTTCTCTTTCAAAATTTGATAGCAAAATAGTATTAGCAATTCAGGTACAAGTATAAATAATTGGTAAAGCTTAAACTGATACTTTTAGTGTAAGTACCAGTTCACATCA
The DNA here is from genome assembly GCF_003255815.1 of Theropithecus gelada. NCBI lineage: Eukaryota > Metazoa > Chordata > Mammalia > Primates > Cercopithecidae > Theropithecus > Theropithecus gelada. The sequence goes on along the minus strand of NC_037686.1, from coordinate 32,912,619 downwards.
TAACGTCCATACTCAAAGGGGGAAAAAAAAATAAACAGTTTAATGGAGGAATTCTCAAATTAGGGAATTAAAGAGCATTTTGATTAAGTAAAGCACTTTTGCAGCCCTTCCTAAATTCATAATAAGTTGTCTCATACTGCATAAAAACAAGTCAGAGTTTTGGTGGCTAAAAATTAATTGGAACTTAAAATTTTCCTCTCCTGGAACAATGATTTTCACTATGCTAGGCTCTCTTATTTCAAGTCATAGGAACGGCACCTGCTTTAGATTGGCAAAGTTTATTTACTCACAGTACTTTCATTAAGGAAAAATAATAAAAATAAACTTATTAATTGTATTAGAAATTAAAGCAACACAGGAAATTGCTCAGTCGCTTTGCCAGTCAGGACCTCTGGCCCGCAATGCACCTCGCCTTGCTGCTGGAGGTGCCTCACCCACTCGGCCCCCCGGGCTGAGTCTAGCTGGCACACTGGCTCAGCCCACAGCTGGTCGAGCGCAGGTGCACACAGCCCGTATTATAGCTTGTACCCTTGTTTGGTAGCTCCTGAGCTCTTGTCCTGTGTCCAAGAAGAATGAGGATACTCTGTGGGTCCAGGGTTTTTATGGACTCAGAATGGGGAGTGTGTGCTGATTGGTTTGTGAGTATGCAAAAAAGGTTAAAGGGAAGACACCACTCAAAGGTGGGCATGACTGTAGTAAACTAACTAGGAAAGGATAGGCATATGTAAAATAGGTGAAGGGTGGGGATCAATCAGCGGCAAGTGTGCCTAACAGGAAGGCAGGTTCTCAATCTAGTCAGAGGAGTTAACTTGTAGGTTGGCTTTCAGGCTGTAAACTGTCTTGGCTTGGAGGTGGGCTTTTGCCTGGGATCCGCCCCTATCTGCCTAGGCATTTGACTACCTCCTATTGAAAGGTGACAGCGGGCTGGCAGCCTTCACCCTCTCTCTCAGAGCCTCCTTGGCCTTGGCGCCCACTCTGGCCGCGCTTGAGGAGCCCTTAAGCCCGCCGCCCCTCTCTGGGCTGGTCAAGGCCGGAGCTAGCTCCCTGTGTTTATGGGAAAGTGTGGAGGGAGAGGCGCAGGCGGGAACCGAGGCTGCCGCCGCTCTCCCGGGCAAGCGCGGGTTTCCGGTGGGCACGGGCTCAGCCAGCCCGTACTCAGAGAGACCGGCGGGCACTGCCAGCCAGGGCAGTGAAGGGCTTAGCACACCGGCCAGCAGCTGCACAGGGTGCGCCAGGTCCCCCAGCACTGCCGGCCGGCCTGCACTGTGCTTGAATTATCTCCTGGCCTCAGCCACTTCCCCACTGGGCAGGGCTCTGGACTTGCAGCCCGCCATGCCCGAGCCCCTCTCCTGCCCAAGCCCCCTCCCCCTGCCCC
>NC_037686.1:32801367-32910916 GCF_003255815.1 Theropithecus gelada | reverse complement strand
CACCCCCCACCCTCCTCCACCCCTTCACCGCCCCCACCCCTCCCTTGGCCCCCTGCCCTTTCCCCGCTCCCACGCAGACTGCGCCTCAAAGATGGGCGCTGCCCCATGCTCTGGGGTGCCTGGTCCCATTGTCCACGCAAAGGCTGAGGAGTGCAGGTGCACAGTGCGAGATGGCGGGCAGCTCCAACTGCAGTCCTGGTGCAGGATCCACTAGGCAAAGTCAGCTGGGCTCCTGAGTCTGGTGGGGACTTGGAAAACCTTTATGTCTAGCTAAAGGATTGTAAATAAACCAGTCAGCACTCTGTGTCTATATCAAGGTTTGTAAACACACCAATCAGCACTCTGTCTAGCTCAAGGTTTGTGAACGCACCAATCAGTGCTCTGTGTCTAATCCAGTGGGGACTTGAAGAACTTTTATGTCTAGCTAGAGGATTGTAAATATGCCAAACAGCACTCTGTCTAGCTCAGGGATTGTAAATGCACCAATCAGCACCCTGTCAAAACGGACCAATCAGCTCTCTGTAAAATGGACCAATCAGTTTTCTGTAAAATGGACCAATCAGCTCTCTGTAAAATGGCCCAATCAACAGGATGTGGGTGAGGTCAGATAAGGGAATAAAAGCAGGCTGCTCAAGCCAGCAAGAGCAACCCACTTGGGTCCCCTTCCACATTGCAGAAGCTTTGTTCTTTTGCTCTTTGCAATAAATCTTGCTACTGCTCACTCTTTGGGTTCCCACTGACTTTATGAGCTGTAACACTCACTGCAAAGGTCTGCATTTTCACTCGTGAGGCCAGCGAGACCACGAACCCACTGGGAGGAATGAACAACTCTGGACGGGAGGCAGGAACGACTCCAGACGGGCCCCCTTAAGAGCGGTAACACTCACTGCGAAGGTCTGCAGCTTCACTCCTGAAGCCAGCAAGACCATGAACACACCAGAAGGAAGAAACTCTGAACATGTCCGAGCATCAGAAGGAACAAACTCTGGACACACCATCTTTAAGAACTGTAACACTCACTGCGAGGGTCTGCAGCTTCATTCTTGAAGTCAGTGAGACCAAGAACCCAATTCCAGACACACTATCACTATCAAAAGTAGCATTATAAGTTCATTATTATATCTCAGGGATTGTAAGATAAAATTTAAGCTCATCATCAATATCTCATTTAATTCTCATGCTAATCTGATAAGTAATTTTTCCTATTTTACAGATGAAGAAATTAAAGCACAAAAAAAGTGGAGAAAGTTGCCAAAGATTACAGATGGGAGGTGGTAGAGGCAAAATTCGAGTCAGGCTATTTGACTTCATATTCCCTAAAAATACAGTGGGGCTGTGTAGCAGCATGAAGGTTTATTTAATAATTAAACTATGAGTGTGAGAAATTATAAGCCTTTTGTAAAGATATGATTCTTGAGAAATGCATATTTAAACAAAATATGGAAAAAGAAAATGCATTACTGTTCTCCCTTTAGTCAGTGGTATACCTCTCTGCATTTCAAATATACTGGTCTCTATGAAGTAATAGCATGGCATTTTGCCAAATGAGAACTTTAGGGCTAACAGCAGGACAGGCTGTGAGCCCGCAGACAAAAGAGGACTGTTCATGCTTGTGTTATATCTGGGTCTGTTCCATCTTAGCCAGACAAAATCATGTCCTTGGATCTCTATTTGAAGAACTCACAGTTGGCATTCCGTTATCGATTATCTGGAGAAGTTTAGTGATCTCCCCACAAGGAATCCTGGGGTTGGACTTGTGACCTTGTCACGAAGACTAAGCCTTGTTCTTCCCCTGAAACAAAAATAAACAGATGTGTCTCCCCTGGTTAAATGGGGTGTAAAACAGCACTTATGCTTGTCACTGTTCTTCCCAGTATTCATCAGCATCGCGCTATTAAATAGTGTGCTCCCAACTCAAGCAGCTGCCAACAAGGTAGGAGGTGACAGGCTCTTGGATGGCAAGATGTGTTTTCAGACGGGAGTAGTCAAGGCACCAACATGAGCAACCTGTAGGAGGATTTAGCCAGGGGACTTTTATTTTCAGGGTAATGAGACACAGGAAAGGGCCCACCTATGTGGACTGGCATCCAAGAATGAGAATCTAGCAGTGAGATTATACCTAAATAAATCTGTATTTTCTGAAAAAAATTGGGAAACTTGCTTGACTTCCCCATAGATCTACTTATCACAAGGTGATAAATCAAGATTACTTCAGAAGCTTGGGTGGCACTGGAGACCTGAGTAGCAACATTGCCAAAGTGATCAGCAGCAGAATGGAGTGTCTGACCTCATGCAGTCCCATCCCTTTGGCTTTCTTGCCACACGCTTAGGGAGTGTTATTCTGATCCTGCTTTTGGACAGAAGCCCAAGGAGACACTGCCCTCACATATCAAAAGGACTAACAGAATCAGAGAAGGAAGTTGGGGGAGAGAAATGCCTTCATTTCAGTCCTTTGAGTTTTGTGTTATGTGCACCAACACAAAATAAAGTCTAGGAAGTTACCTGCAGAACATGATCAGTAAGAACAACCCCTTGTCACAATTCTATAGCTTCTGTGTCTTGCATTAACTATTATGAAGATTTCCATTGACTGAATTTGCCAGAAAATTTAGAGATATTTATTGCAGTATGTGCTGCATGATGATAGGATTAAGATGCTAATTAGTGATAACAATTTTTCAGTAGTTAAAATGTCAAGGTTGAAATTCTTAGATTATCTATAGGTATCCCAACCATGTTCAAGTTTTTGCTAATAAAAGATCAATCTTTCAAAATTTCTTTTCTGGGCATGGTAGAAGTATGGAAGAAAATAAATACAGAACATGGTCATTGAAATAAAGGAACTTACAATGTCTTGGAGATAAACTACACAATAATATTAAGACATAAGTAAGGATGGAAGACAAAAGGAAACAATATAAATAATACTTATCCTAGGCCACAGAGCACAGTGGTTCAGAATTTGGACTCAAGTAGTGTTAACAACACAGCAATAAAGGCTTCCTACTTGCTATGTATTCTTATGCAAATTACTTTTAGCCAATGTTTTTTCATCTGCAAAGTGAACATAATAGCCTCTACAAAATAGGGCTATTGTGAGGATTACATGAAACAATGCAAAAAATCATTGATGAGTACCTGGCCCATAGTACATATTAAGCGCATATACAAGATTATTGGCATTAGTATTACTATTATTTCACCTTAGATGAATTATAGGTAGATGGTCCTATAACATTAAGAACAAAATAATACTTGAAAAGCTTACTGATGTTATCTGTGCCATTTAAAACTCAGGTTCAGATAGTAATAACAAATCATCTTAGATATGCCTCTACCTCAATCTGGATACTTAATTTCCAACTCATGTCAATTCCTACTCATATATGTTTCTATTTCAGACACAAATACTGAAATGGACACACACAGACATACTAAGTTGTTACCTGATGGTGCAATCTAAAAATTTACCCTTTATTATTTAGCTTATACATATTTTCTACTATACCTATAAGGATCATGTGTTGACATGCATTGTTTATATAGTGGGAAAACAAGAAAATTTGTTGAATTATTTTCCTTCTCTCCAGTATTACTACTAATGCCCTAGTTCATGTTTCCATCACCTTCAACCATGCTATTACAGGGACTTCCTTTCTGATTGTCCTTCATATAGTGATTTCGGTGGAAACTACCAATTGCAACTCCATATAATGCTACAGTCTTGGAAGACATAGACCATAAGTTACTCACTTTATTTTTATTTTTATTTTCGTTTTTTTGAGACAGGGTCTTGCTCTGTCACCCAGACTGGAGAACAGTGGCGTGATCTCGGCTCACTGCAACCTCTGCCTCCCAGGTCCAAGAGATCTCCTGCCTCAGCCTTCCGAGTAGCTGGGACTACAGGTGTGCACAACCAAGCTCAGCTAATTTTTTTGTATTTTTAGTAGAGCCGGGGTTTCACCATGTTGGCCAGGATGGGAGCTACTCACTTTAAATAATCATTCACACAACTCAGCACAGGATATTGCATTTGTCTCTCTCACTCTCTCTCTATCTCTCCCTTATCTGAATAAAATAAGTAAAAGAAAATGGGAAGTATTTTCTCATCAAGTTAGAATATTTTCCCAAAAGACAACAGATGACAGGGCATACGTAAATTCACAGTCTCACACTTAAAGTGAGTTTCCGTTTTGAAGTTTTCATTTTTAAAAAATTAAAAATTTCCACCTCATAGAAGTTGATTGGTAAAAATTTACTTTCCCTAACTATGTTTAAATTCCTTTGAAAATGAAATGAAATGAAAATACTCGAAAGAATTACATTACATTAACTTTGAATGAGAAATAATCAAGATTTTACTACTTTTTTCCTTGTATAAAGTGCCTGTTATACTGTTGAGTATCAGGTTCTGGAATACCTTGCTGCCAAAATGCAAACAGATGTAGGAGGGCACCTTGGGAACCACAGATTATCGAGTGTGGTTGAAGAACTATTTTCACACCTCTCCCAGCCCTGTCTTCACCTGTTTATGCAGGAAACAGACCTGTGGATTTTAGTTAATCTGGTTCCATGCCAATGGATTCCCAGTGGCTCCAGACAACTGCTTTCTCATTTGAAGCTCTCTTCTTTTTCTCCCAGATTTTGGCTGACAGTTGCTCAGTTTTGGCTCCTGACAGGATATCAGAGGCCTCTTGGCAACGGGTTGTCTTAGTTTAAGAAAAGTTTAAAAAGTTAATCCTTTCCTGTAAATACATCTTTAAGAAAAATAATTAGAAATAAGGGTGCCATTATTTTAAAGAAGGGAGGGACTTCTATGTAGTCACTCTCAGGAAGATATGCAGACAGTTGGTTCTCCCCATGTTCGAATGTGAGGAGGGAAAGCAGACACCTAGGTATATGTCCATGACCATCAATTAACAAAACCATACAGCATGATGGCATCTAAACCATGTCTTGTAACTAACTATTTCCATACTCACTAAATAGTTAAGTGCTCCGACAATCCCAGGTTAGTGTATTAAGTTACAATTTCACTTGTGTTGAAATCCAATACATAAATGAGAATTAGCTTGAACCCCTACGAAGCTGAAAACTCTCAAACTTGGATGCTTTATAGGTTATTCTGAATAGGAGCTAACAACACACTGTATAAAAATATAGGCCAAATTCAACATCTCTATTTCTCACATCTTCCCTGGCATAAGAAACAGGGCTGCTGCTTTCCATGGAGTGTGGCAAATAGTGCCACAAGGGTTCAGTTCATCTAGTTTATCTCACCTCTGGTGTTTTATTCCAGACAGGTGATGTGACATTTGTAGGACAGATGTCCACATTCACTGTTAGAGCCTCTCTTTGGATGAAAAGAATATGAATGATGAGGCACATAGTTTCTCTCTCTTTTTCCATTTCGTTGGAGTTAGAATATCTCTGAGGAAACAAACAAAAAATGCTGCTAGACATTCATAACTAAGGCTCTAGATGTGACTCTGGACTATGCTTTAATACTTCTTGTAAGTACGTCTTCAGGCTTTAAGGGACATCCCATGGGTGGGGAAAGGAAGAGGGAGGATAAGATGTCTAAGAGAAGATTTAAGAATTTTTTTCTTAATGCTAATGTATGAAGACCAAATTGATGAAGTGTCAAGAGGTTACAAGAACAAGATCAAAGATCTCCCAGGACCAAAGGTTAAGATTGTGAGCATCTTGATAATGTTATTTCGCCATTTTTCCCTTTATCACAGATAGTTGCCTTAGGGAAGGTGGTTCAGGAAGTCATATTCATATTGTCACTTCTGACATTGTTGGAAACCATTTCCCCCAGTTTGAGCCAGACTTGGATGTAAAACTTTGCTGTACTCTCTAAACATTGGAGGTAATTCCTCAGCAAAATACAATATTTAATATTCTGTGGTTATGACTGTGTCTTAGGGAACTGTTGTATGCTATGGCCTGCCTACCCTTAAAATGCAATGTCTTCAGAGCATTTTGAAAGCCAAGAAGTAGAGCATCAAGGTCATTGAAAGAGTACCAGGAAGCCCAGCCTGGAGATCAGCACACTTTTTGTTTGTTTGTTAGTGACCCATACAATCTCTAGGATACCTATTCAAGTCTGTTGCAGCACAAAAGCAGCATTAAGTAATACATAACACATGGCCATCACTGAACTCCAATAATCTTTACTTATGAAAATATATAGCCAACGGAATAGGGCATGATGGCTACAGTTTGTGAATCCTAGGTCTAGACTCCTGCCCACAGTGTGTGTGTAGTACAGTTAGGCAGGCATAGAAGCATGTAAAGAGAAAAAGGCAAAAACATAAGGAAAAAGAAATCTTCAGTGTAGATAATAAGATGTGCAAAAGTTCAGCGAAGCAAGCAATATTTGAGAAGAAGAAGAATGTCATACGGAAGCCATTGGATAGAACCAGTGGTGTGCACTTAAATTCTGTAACCCTAAAACATGCTTTCATTTTAGGTTCTTTCAAAGTAGACCATTTTCCTGGCAACTATTCCTCATTAACAAACGAGGGTACATTTGTATTTAGAAGAGGTAGGAGAAGATGGGCTAGAAGGTAGATACAGAAAATCAAGGGCTTCTAAAATTTAAGTTGATGTTTACATAAACTTTAAAGTACCTTAATATGGAGGTTGTGTAATTGTCATTTTCTCCATTTTGCCCATTTCATATCAAGTCCTGGGAGTCTCAAGTTTTGATGTTGTGTTGTTTAAGAAAAATATGTACGATGATTTCTAGAAATATTTTGGCTTTCTGTTTTCATTACTGGCAAATGTGGAACTCTTTTTAAACTAAAATCAAACTTATAACTCCAAGCAAATATTGTGGCCAAACACATTTATTTTTGATAAAAAATGAATGTCAATTTAATTGCAAATGAGGTACTCTCCTTAGACTCCTGGCAAATTGCAATCCTGACCCTCAGTGCTGGAAGTTTTGGGGTTTTTGTGCTGGATTTTCCTGACCTGGTTTAGAAAATAATGTCCCAAGTTTCACCCAGCAATATTTAAAAAGACATCCTGTGCAGATGGTTTTATGGAGATGTGAATAAAAATGAGTTGAAAATGTCTCACAGCAGCTGTATTCTCTCATTCAGAGCAACCAAAGATTTCAGAGATACCGCACAAAAGCAGAGGACTTGGCCATTGTCCTTATTGGGGAGCTAAGTTTCCTGTCATGGAAGTTTCTTTCCCTTAATGTGATCAAGATGGGTCTTTTGAGGTCAAAGTTGAAGTACATTAGTGAAAGATTCCAACCTATCTTCTGCCCATTTATATTTAACCTGACCACAAAAGATAAAAAGATTTTAGACTATGATAAGCTGACTCATTCTCATTCTCTCTCTCCGTGAACACTGAATTTATTCGCAGCAGTATGATTTTCCTACTCAAAAACTGCGTCCTCATTGTCATTTAAATGTTAAAAAGGGAAACCAGATGCTATAGTTATTAACTTTTGGAATCAACTATAATCTTCCTATTAAATTCTTCCATCCAGGTACGGGCAATTATTTGCTTAATCTAAAGGTACAGAAAATGCAGGCACACAGGGTTTCAGAAAGTCCAGTTTAATAAGACAGGTGGGTAACTAATAATGTGGAAAATTACCTGCAGATTGAGGATATTGGGAATGACTAATGGCCAAAACTAAGCGAGTAAATTAGTTGCAAAATGATACCATTTGCAGTAGTTGTGTGAACGGGGGACGGGAAAGCACAGTGGCATGTGGCAGTGAGTGGAGCTGAGCAGAGTTTGAATGTGGCGCAGAGTCAGGAAAGCCTGCCATTAACTTATGCCTCTCCTCCAACCCCCACTCCTTCAACCCAACTAGTCTCAGGCTCTTATTTATTTATTTTTGCCCATTTGGCATAAACTGTGCTGTGAGTGTATGGTTTAATAGTGCAGGCTCTGGAGTCTAGTTAGCTTTGTGAAGTCTAACACAAAGTCACTACCAAGGTCAAAGCCATCAGTTACAAAAACTTGAATTTGTTTTATAAACACAGTAGATTTCAGACAATTAAACATGATCAATATTTGTAGAAAGGGGCAAAAGTTGGGCTTTGGAAAAAATCAAAACAGGTTTAATTGTTGTTAAGTAGTAAGGTGCTGGCATTAACCTCTTAGACAAGGTTGTTGAACAAATATAACATGAAACACTTTTTGTTGAAAAATATTTTGAAACGATAGATAGTCTGAAAGTAAGTAAAGTCTTACAATTGATAGATCTGGGTTGTGTGCTGGTGTTTCTTTTTTCTTCAAATAACTGTAAATAAATTAATGATATGTTTTGCATTCTATGATCCCTTAAAATAGGTAAGACATATATCTTATTCATAGTGGGTCGAGTCTAGAACAAATTTGCAGAATTATCCCCCTTTTTTTCTCTTTTCCCAGAATTTATTTGAGATATCATCTAGTACTAGCAGCACTAGAAGTTCAAAGCTGGTAATACATGTCATTTCAGTCCACTGCCTAAACTTACCACAGTGAACGAAAATTGAGTGAATTTTAACCAATAATATTATTATTATCCAGTCTACAAACTGTGTAAATATGAGAAGTACTTCTCAGATTTAATGCCTAACTACTGAAGTGTTAGTTTTCTGGAGGAAATGGTAATTAACTACTGATTGTTTTCCCCAGCAATCATTTAGTGAAATATTTATTAATACATGTCCAGCCCTGTGTGTGGTACTGTAACAAGTTTAAGAGAAGCACAAAGCAAGATTTCTACACACTAAATATTTATAAAACTCACATGCCCAATTGCATAAGTGTTTTATGAACTGCTGCATTGTGTAATACATTTCCTTATGCTACACAATAGGAGACAAAACTCCATAGTTAATGTGAAGCTATGAAGCACATACCTTCTTTATACTCTCACTAATCAAAAAATATTTTTAGCACTTTCTGTGTACAGCTAAGAAATTATCTTATATCCGGGCCACAGAATATATACACGTATATTTTGGTGCTCCAACCTAATTGATTTAAGACTCCCAGTATTGACTTTACCAGTAGACACCAAACTCTTTTTCTAGGTCATTTGGTCTATCTACCTAATAAAAGGGTCATGCAGCTTTCTGAGTGTTTGATAATTAAATTATATATGAACTTTTGTAAAATGTCATGAAAGACCTCGTATCAAAAACCTAAAAGCCATAAATTTGCCTCCCTTTTCCCTTTCCCTCCACAATGGTTGGTGATGCAGATGGGCAAAGAGGAAAAGATGTCTTTTGCTAAATTCTTCTCTTTTGTATTTTTAGTTATGAACAAAGGCATAGTACTAGAAGATTGGAGGCTGAATGAACAAAAAATTCTAGGCCTTCTGCAGCTGAGCATGGGCAACTCAGTTTGGTAGGGCAGTTTGAATGCAATGAGCATGACACTAAAGAACTGCAAATTCTTTAGTGATTATTAAATATAATAACTTTAATACATACCTGCTTAAGACTTCACTGCTATGCAAATATAGCCATGTGACAAAATTGCACATGCAACCCTTAAATTTAGTCAAATAAAAATGAACAAATTAATAAAATAAACTTGCTAGTCCACCCATTTGTTATGAATTCCAAATCTTTTACCCTTTGTAGTATATATGCTTTGGGGTTGTAAAACGAACAGCAGAGAAAGGTAAAAAGGAACTAACATTTGTAAAATTCTTTAATTTGTTAAAGGACTTTGATAGTATCTAGGTTTTTACTTCTAATGGTTGAATTCATAATTTTCTATCCAAAGCAGTCCCTTCACTTGCCATTACTCCTGGTTATAGTTATTTATGCTTACCAACAGAAAACTATCTTGCTTAGTTATCAAGTTCTACGTATTCTATTTGTACGATGTCTCTTGCATCTAAAATTTTGTTTTAATTTCAATTGTCTTTATCCTTTTACTATAAAAATGTCCTGAATCTTCCTCCATCATTTATTTACATATTTTTAGAAAACTTAAGAGAATCAGTATTTCTAGAACTCATTTACAGCAATATGATTTTCTGATTCAAAACTGCATCCTCATTGTCGAAAAAACAAAGTTCACATTTCTATCCAATCACTCAAAGTCGATGAAATTAATCTTTCAGGAAATATGTTTTCATCATTCTTTATCTGTACAATCTGGTTGAGAATGAAAAGTTATATATCTCTCTCTCTATACACACACACACACACACACACACACACACACAGTGTCAGGCACTGTAAAGAACCATATATATATATTCTCTTTTCTACCTCCCTTTACTCTTTTTCTCTTTCTCTTTCTGGAACATCTATGTTGTGGGTCTGTCTTATAGTTTCCACAGAAATAGTGGCTGCCACTAAATGTTATCTCTTCCTTTACCTGACACTGGCTGATTTAAACATGCACATGCATTATTTCTCCAATTCCAAGTAAGTAAGACAGGGTTACGAGACAGCAGAGTCTGGAATTGTCAGCTGCTTTTGTAACTTTGGTTGGTATTATAAACGAAATGGGATTTAGGAGAATATAACTAGTTAGGATGGCATACGTCCTACAGGTGGCGCACAGAGAAGCACTCTGCCACTGTCCCAGATTTTTACCTACATATCTTCCCTTCTTGAGAGGAAAGGATATTTCAGCACAGTAAACGAATGGATTATATTATGACAAACCTTCCATTTCAGCCAGGAAAAAAAAAAAAAATTGGTTTGCATTGAAGAATGTGAGATTTCAGAATTAATGGGACTTACTGACTCAACTGTAAGAGACATGGCACAATGAAGTGGAGACCCGGCAAAGATGAGATAGAAAGTGGGAGGCAGAACAAAGAGGGTCCCATGCACATGTAGGAAGCAAAATCCAAGTGAAATAAGAGGAAGCTGATGGGGATAGTAATCGACTTTTTTTTTCTTTCTTTTTTTTTTAAACACCTTCTGGACTTTCAAAGATTGCTCTGTGAGCTATGTCTTAAGTGGGGTTCTTTACAGTGCCTGACACTGTGGAACTGTTGTGGACACTTTACATAGACAGGACTGACCCACACACAAAATTTGATTTGGCTGTCTGATGGCAGCACACACACACACAAACACACACATATACACACACACACACTGTCTAAAATTGTATGCAACATAGCAAAACTCCGTCTGTATTAAAAATACAAAAATTAGCTGGGCATGGTGGTGTGCACCTGTAGTCACTGCTATTCAGGAGACTAAGGTAGGAGAATCGCTTGAAGCCGGGAGGTAGAGGTTGCAGTGAGCCGAGATCGCGGCACTGCACTCCAGCGTGGGCGCGACAGAGTAAGACTCCATTTCAAAAAAAAAAGATAGGCAAATATTTATTTCTCATGAAATGAGGCTTTCTTGGGGGGAGCAGGTTATCTTCCAAGCAGATCTGAAAAGAGACTGAGAGACCAAGGAAAGGAGGCTGACTGGGGTTTATATGTTGCTTATGGGATGTAGCCAGTGTGAAGGTTCGCACACACGTGTAGGACCTTGCATGGTTTGAACTTCCCACCTGTGCCGAAGAAAAAGGTACCCAGATTTTTATATCAGCTTGCTGAGATGGGAGGCACAAGGGGAAGGGCGAAGAGTGAGGATTAATGGTTGTCAGCAGGCTAGCATCAAAAGAATCAAGTCAGGTTCTCTATTACAGGGACAAAACTGCCTGGCAGTGGAATACTGAAGTGGGGACGGTGGTGATGGAAATGGTCCGTTCCAATGGGAGGAAGAATTTTATCATTGATATTGTTTAAAATTAGTGGTACATGGTAAGTTGATAATTACATATCAACTTATAATTAGGCTTTATTGTTTTTTAAAATGTCTACAGACAAAGCATCCTATTAGTATCTGGAGCAACAAAATACAGCTCCCATAGCACCCTCCCCAACCCACCTTGGTATATTTCATGCAGCTAGATAAACATAGAATCACTGTTTCTTGCATACTAGTAAAACACTTTTCTATTATATCTAAGGCTAGACACTCAGAATAGGTCCCTGATCTTGCAAGCCTATTCCCCACGGAAAAAGATAGGGTTGGACTTTTATCCTGAATCAAAAAAGAAAATGCCAGATGGTTTGGTCTGTAGAAGGGGGCTGCATAGGGTTGGGGCAAGCATTTGAAACAGTCTTGCATACTTGCATACTGCTACAAAAGCATTCGTCTTCAATTTACATAGAGGTGATATTCTCCACTTCCAAAGTCCCACAGAATTTCATTTCTATCTTGTGGCAGTTGTCATACCTTGCGTTGCATTATAGTTATACTTGTGATTTTTAATTTTTCCGTAAACTTTTTACTTTGGGAGAATTTTACATTTCCAGAGATGTTCCAAATATATTACAGAAAGTTTTCGTATAACCCTCATCCAATGGCTCCTAATGTTAGTATGTGACATTACCACAGCACACTTTTTAGAAAACCAGTATTAGTATATTTCTTGAAACTACAGGCTTTATTTGGATTTCAACAGTTTTTTCTTACTAATTTTTTTTCTGTTCCAAAATCCAGTATACCACATTGCATTTAGTCATCACATCTTCTTAGTCTCCCCGATCTGCAACAGATTCTCTGTTTTTCCTTGTTTTTCGTGACCTTGACAATTTGAGGAGTACTGGTAAGATGCTTTTTAGAATGTTCCTCAATTTGGGTTTCTCTGATATTCTCATGGTTATTCTGGAGTTATGAATTTGGGAGAGATAGAACAGGAAAAAATAGCTATTATTATCATAATCTGTCAGGAAGAGCTAGGCTTTCTTGCCTTTTTATTTGTTTTTAATACGTCTTCTGCAGGATCATACAAAAACTCTTTGAGGTGAGGGAGAAAAAACTTACTAATTTTTGTATCCTTCCATGATAGGTAATAAACTTTTTTCAACATACAACAGTCCTCTCTTACCTGTGAGAAATGCTCCAAGAACACCAGTGGATGCCTGAAACTGTGCATAGTACCAAACCCTATACATGTTATGTTTTTTCCCATGCAGTCATGTGCAATGTAAGAACTTTTCAGTCAATGAAGTACTACATATACCACAGTGGTCACATAAGATTATAACACCGTATTTTTACCATGGAATACTATGCAGCCATAAAAAAAAAAAAAGTACAATCGTGTCCTTTGCGGCAAAATGGATGGAGTTAGAGGACATTATCCCAAATAGAATAACTCAGAAACAGGATATCAAAGGCCACATGTTCTCCTTATAAGTGGGAGCTAAATAATGGATACACATGAACATAAAGATGGAAATATTAGGGGACTGGAGACTGAAATGGGGGAGAGTAAAAAGGAAATGAGTGTTAAAAAAATTACTTAACGGTACCAAGTTGATTATTCAGATAATGGGAAAACGAGAAGTCCAATCCCCACGAGTACACAATATACTCACGTATCAAACATGCACATGTACTCCCAGAATCTAAAATAAAATAAAAATTTTGAAGAAGCTTACAGTACTACATTTTTACTGTAGTTTATGTATATTTAGGTAAATTTATATACACAATTACTTATCATTGTGTTACAATTTCCTACAGTATTCAGTACAGTAACATTCTGTCCAGATTTGTAGCTTAGAAGCAATAGTATACCAGCCTAGGTGTGTCATAGAGTATACCAGTTAGGTTTCAGTACCATCTATATGATGTTCCCACAAGAACAGAATTGCATAATCACGTGTTTCTATGAACATATCACCATTCTTAAGCTTCATCATTAAAATTAAGAGTATAATGCATACTTTGTAGAATTGTGTAGAATTTCAGAAACAAGCTATTTTGTTTGTTTGCAATGATAAAATTTAATTTATAAACTAGGCACAGTAAGAGATTAACAACAATGACTACGAATATTACAGAGTCATTATAACAATATGCCAGCATCACTACGGTTGCATTTTGGGGCCACGGTTAAGTGAAATACAGGTGACATACATGAGCATTGTGATAGTGTGACAGTCAATCTGATCATGAAGATGACTACTAAGTGACTCAGGCATAGGGCGTGTGCACAGACCAGATACACTGGACAAAGAGCTCACATCTCAAGCAAGACGGAGTAGGACAGGGTGAGATTTCATCACACTACTTAGAATAATACACAACTTAAAACTTGTGAACTGTTTAATTCTAGAATTTTCCATTTAATATTTTTAGACTGCAATTGACCATAGGTAACTGACACCACAGAAAGCAAAACCATAGATAAAGAGGGACTACTGTAGTAGCTACTCAACACATGTTTACTAAATTAATGACCCTATTTGGGGAGAATATTAGGGAGTGTGTTATTTGAAATGAGAGATAAGAAAAATGAAGCCAAAGCCATAAAGTTTGTAATTAGTCAATTAGCACAAGAAAACAGATTTTTCTGACTTTTATATCTATGCCAAGACCAGTGAATCAAATTGCTTTCTATTGATACGTAGCACACCTAGTTCCTCAATTCCCAGAGTTTGCTTTTAAAAAGAAACTGATCAGTTTTCTGTTCAGGGAAACCTCAAAAACTCAGGGAAGTGTATCCTCAGGGCACTTTTAAAAGGTAAGGGACCTACAGTGTTAGCTGATGTTTTACACTGCTCAGATATAACCAGTTACAATTGGCTTTATGAGGTAACATTAAGTGGAGATTCCAAGATTGCTTCTAGTCCAGGAGGAGCAGACATTTGTGACTCAGGAGTCTTTTAACTTCTGCTGACTTGCACACGTTGCCTCATCTGCCTACATAGCATTTGCCCAGACTTAGGATTGAAACTGAAGACACATCTGGTCTCCTAAGGGATTCAGATTTGGGGGTTTAGCATTGATATTTTTAGCCCTTAACATACCAATTTTCCCCATCAGCCAGACTTTTATATGGATACATTCTTTACCCATCTGATATGAACTAGGAAACTAAAATAAAAGCTTCTCATTCAACTAGCAGACACACCGACAAAGAAGGCTGTTGTGAATGTGCATTTCTTGAAATACTTGCTATAATTCCCTGAAGTCCTATAACCTTCCCTGACATCAGTGAAAATTATTAGTTTTGTTCTTTGCTGTCATGTATCATGGTTACCTCTAATTGAAATGGAGGTGTTCCGAATAGCACAATCAGTTAAGAATCTTGCCAAGTGCCTCATTTGGATAATTTATAGCAGGATTCAAAGCTGATGAGTTTAGAGCCCATGAGTCCCTGGAGTCCTTAATCTTTGATCATATTTTGTGGTGGGACAATGCTTGATGAGACTGGAGTTTGAAGATAACTGCTCCCTGTAAATGTATTTATCAAATACCAATGTTCCCAGCAAAGTGATTTGATATGGGGATTACTGATCACTGGAAATGAACCACAAGGAGTATCTTAATTTGAAGTAAGTACAGGCTTGATACTTTTTAATAAATTCCTGATGTTGAATAAAACGTACTACAGCTCTCAAGTTTAAATGACTTTTTTAAATCAGAGACAAGTAGGAAGTGGGAAAATGGCTAAGAAAGAAATGAGAAATTACCATCTTTGGATAAAATTCTGCTAAGAAATAACTTGAAAATGAAAGCAACAACAATAAAGTAAGTCTAGATGATGTCCAGGACACATTCTGTTGCAGAACTTTTCTTAGTTCAGTTAAAACCTGGGTTCTTGTCACACGACCAGGAAAATTTAGGCATGCAGGCACATTGAAAGGTGAGTAGAGGAGGGTTTTATTGGGCGAAAAAGAAAAAATAAATAAATAAAAAACCTCAGCAAAGTGAAATAGAGTCCTGCTAACAGGCCCTTGACCTCACAGATGAATCCCAGGCCACCACACAGGAACTCAAGAGAGTAGACTCCTCCTCTGCACTGGTGTGAATTCCTGTGGCTCTGCCCACTTCCCCCAGTGCGCATGTCAGGCTCCAGTTTACCGTAGGCATGCTCAGACAAGCCCCGGACAGGCTCCCTCATCTGCACAAAAGCATTTGATATAAACACTTGTGGGGTGGGTAGGAGATTCTCTGGGGATTCCTTTTTATCTGCCTAGGCATCTGGCTGCCTCAATTCTAGACTACTGCTTCTTATGCTAGGCTAGGGGTCTTCAAAGTAGAACACCCCTATTCCAGGAAATATGCAAGACAACTCAATAGGACATGAAAATAAATCATTACAACTTGTAAGTTCCTTTTAAAATTTATATTTTTTGGCTTCTGTTTTATAATATATATAATACCATAGGACTTGTGTAAATATGTACCTAAATAAATATACTTATATTTGTAGGTATATATTTCCTTTTTTTTAACTTAGAAAGGTATGTGATGAAAAAATGTTGGAGAACACTATCAGACCATCTCCACATGGTTTGTGATACTGTGTGACTGTTCTTAACGGTAACATAAGAACACTAAATATTCATGTTTTCTTTTTATGTGGATTTTTACTGTCCGTGGATATACCATAAAGTTTTCTAAATCTGTGTATTCAGCCTGTATTATTTATTAGAATTACATAATTTAGATGGGCTTGTCAAACTCTGAAAAGTAATACTCCCATTGTTTATTACTTTTTTTAATTTCAAAATTTAGTGCATAGGAATGCTTCCTCTCATTCTAGTGTTCTGGTTTGACACAAATTCCAGATTTCTTTTGTCCATTAATTTGGTAATTTCATGAACTATGAAATAAACAGTTTTAACTTGTAAGTCTCAGAATGCTTTGCAATGTTACAGATATATGTATATGGCATTGTGTTCACAGCGTATGTCACCATCCATATTAAATAATGTTATGGTTTGAATTTGTGTTCTCTCCAAAATTCATATTGGAATTTAAACCCTAATGTAACAGTACTAAGAGGTGGGGACTTTATGAAGTGATTGGTTCATGAGGGCTCTGTCCTTATTAATGGATTTTTCCATTCATACATTAATAGATTAATGAATTAATGGGTTAATGGGTTGTTGCAGGAGTGGGTTAATTGTCATCATAATGCTTCTGTTATGAAAGCCAGTTTATCCCTCTTACCCTTTGTACTCATGACCTCTTGCCATGTTATGATACAGAATGAGGCCCTCACTAGAAGCCAAACAGATGTGGCTGCCTGATCTTAGACTTTCCAACCTGCAGAATTGTAAGAAATAAACCTCCTTTCTCTATAAATCAGGCTATTCTGTCACAACAACAGAAAACAGACTAAGACAGATAGTAGGCCATTCATTTATTTAAAAATATTTGTGGAGTGTCTGGTATGTTCTCAAAATGTGCTAAGATGTGATTTTTGGCTTCCTTATTAGGGAGATACATAACTTTAATTTCATCAACTGTGAACTATTAAACAGGGTTTTAAAGAGTAGTCTGATTTAGTTTAGAGGGCAAAGATTTCTTGAAGAAAGTCATTTGCAAACCAACAAAATGAAGACGATGCTCAAAATGATAATGTATAATAGAAATAAATAAAATGATATATATTATTTTGGAATACTTACGGGTATCAGACACTCTCCTGAACACTTTATGTGAATTAATCTATTTAATAATCATAAAAGACCTAAGAACTAGTTAGTATTGTTATCCCTGTACTTTAAGTGAGGAGATTAAAGAACACAAAATGTAGTAATTTGTCCATAGTTCCATTGTTATGAAGTAGTGAAGCTATGATTTGTGTACTCTCAACTTGACTCCAAGACAAATTTTTAACCACTATAATAGTTATACTATCAAACAGAACTAAAAGATGATGGGAATAAGGCTGGAGGCAGGTGTTGCAAGCACCAAGAACAACATGCAAAATGTTTTGAATCATAAAGGACAGGGCATATGTGATTATAACCTACAAGAAGAATACAGGGGCTGAAATACTGAGAAAATGTTAAAGAGACATGTATGAAATAATGAAGTAGACACTGAATTAAATTGTAGTACATGTTAAGGATGTCCATTTATATCATAAAGGCAATAGGTAGCTATTTACGGGTTTGATGTTTGAATATATGTGCTATACAAATGTGTGTATATGCAAAGGGAGCAGGTATTCAAAAGATTATTCTGACCTCCATATTGGAAATGGATTGTCGGAGGTCAAAAGTGGAGATGGACCAATGTCAACTAGCCCATTGCAGTAATCTTAGAAATAGACTTTGGTGGTATAAAACAGGGTAGTGACGACAAAAATAAAGAGAAGATAATCAGTTTTGATATTTTTTCAGGACCTAAAATCAAATGGATCACTGATTTATTGGATATGAGAGATGGGGGAAATAAAGATGTCAAAGAAAATCTTAAAGTATCTGCTTTGTGTAAGTGGATAGACTGTTATTCCATTGCCAAGTTCAAAGAATACAGGAAGAATAACAGGCCATGAGAAGCCGTGAGAGACACAAGAAAAGGCACTAGACTGAGCCATGAAGAATTCCAACTCCCTGGTTGGGAAGTGGAGAAAAAGACTGTGTGGGGCTGAGAAGCAACGTTCAGGGATGTCACAAGAAAATTAGAGTGTAATCAATGAAACCTTAAAGAAGAAAGTGTTTTAAGAAGAAGGAAGGGGTCAATACTCAATTGATTGAATGTTGCTCAGAAGTCAAGAAATAAGGCAAACAGACCCCAGGTTTAATGTCATAGACATCCTCATAAAATTTGCAGCCTGATTAATGTGTAAAATGTTCTAAACTTCGACTCAGGACTAATAGGTGTGCAATTTATAATCTAAAGCTTTTAACTTATTTGCCTGTAAAAGGAGCAAGAATTAAGAAAAACAATAACTAGAATAAATAATCTGCCAAGCTCTTCCCAGATTTTAAGTTCTATGACAGCAGAATGATTGGATTTCAGAAGAGATATTTATGTAAAAATAAAAGTAATAATTGATTAAATGGGAATTGTACTGAGGTTATCCAGGGAAATTATTTACAGTGAGAGAAGGAGAGGAAAAAAATTCATAGTATTTTTGGTTATTCGTATCTGTGGGTTCTGCATTTGTGGATTCAACCAACTTGGGATAAAAAATATCCAGAAGCCCGGGTGCGGTGGCTCAATGCCTGTAGTCCTTGCACTTTGGGAGGCTGAGGTGGGTGGATCATGAGGTCAGGAGTTCGAGATCAGCCTGGCCAATATGGTGAAACCCCGCCTCTACTAAAAATACCAAAAAAAACAAATTAGCTGGGCATGGTGACGGGCGCCTGTAATCCTAGCTACTTGGGAAGCTGAGGCAGGAGAGTCGCTTGAAACTGGGAGGTGGAGGTGGCAGTGAGCCAAGATCGCACCACTGCACACCAGCCCTGGAGACAGTGGGAGACTCTGTCTCAAAAAAAAAAAAAAAAGAAAACAAAAATGCAGGAAAAAAAAATAAGACAACAATGAAAAATACAAATTTTAAAAACATAGTATATAACTACATAGCATTTACATTACATTAGATATTATAAATAATATAGAGAGGATTTAAAATATATGCCTAGGTTATATGCAAATCACACCATTTTATATAATATCCATAGATTTTTATTTTATCAATGGAGATCCTGGATGGAACCAATTCCCCTCATACTGAGGCAGGACTGCATTACAATATTTAGACAATAAGCAGAGGAATATAAAATGAAGGAAACAGAAGTGAGAGCTACAAAAATGGAAGGAAAATTTAAGCTTGGGGATATAGATGCCAAAAAGACAAAGCCTTTTAAGGAAAAGGGAGTTGTGAACATTATCAAATCCTGCAAAGAAGACAATAAAGATGAATTTTTGCAATATGAAGCCACAAAGACTTTGTGAAAGCAGTTTTGGTGGTGCTATGGTCATAGATGCTATGTTGCTTTGCCTCAAGTCATAAGTAAAATGAACACTATGCAAAAAATAAAGGCACCATGTCAAGAAACTTGCCTGTTGGGTTATATTAGTCATTTCAGTACTGAGAGTAGAGGTGCCTATAGACAAGAAGCTAAAAGTAACACATGTGGATAATCAAAGAAGGAGTTATCTGAAGAAGAGTTAACTTTTTCAGAAGGAAGTTTCCCTTCTCTGCATAAAAAAGGGAGAGTTGCATGTTTGGATAAATTATATTGTAATAACTGACTAGCTTGAATATTAGAGCAGTCTTATTATGTTCTTGGTTTGATTAGAAAGCAACTATTCCTTTGAATTGACTCAATAGCTCATTTTTGTTGCAGACTCTGCCTGAGGCATCATAGAGCATCAAGAAGGGTGAAGGCCAACAGGAAGGTACAGACATACATGCACACACACACGCACACATGCACGCACACAGCAGATAAAATCTCCTTACATAAACAAATACATGTAGACCCACAATTCTACACATTTCTGAGCACAGCACTAAGTGATGAAAATATAGACAAAATGATTCAAGTATCCAAGGACAGTACACTGGTGCCCCTAACTTCAAGACAGTCAATCTATACAATTAAAATGAAAATCATAAACCTGGGTGTCTGGCAACATACAGACAAAGCAGTCTGACAAACCTAGACTTTCTATTTTACAGTTAATGGAAGTTTGTCCTGTAGACACAGATGAAAAGATTCATTTTATTAAACCAAGATTTCTTCCCAACCTCTATCACAAAAATCTACACATTTTTATTTTTCTTGTGTTAAAATCTCCATAAAAGGCCAATTTATCAACTCCCCAAGTAAGGGTGGAAGAAGCCATAGGGAAAGAGAATGCCTTTTGTTTCTTGGCATAAGTACCCTTTTGAATTCACCACAGTATGTGAGCACGCTTACAGCATTTTCAATATAACACTAGACTGTGAAAAGAAAAGGCAGCGATCACCCTGAGAGAAATGCTATTGAGAATAACTGGAAAAAAAGTCATCTTCTTCATGGTAAGATTCACAAAGTAATTCTATGGCAGAAACGTCAAGGTAAATATTTACTCCAAGTTCCTTCAAACCTGCAGAAGGCTAAAACCTTGTGTTTCTATTTTAATATTTATCTCGGGCTTTTGTAAATTAGTTTTATGACCATCATTTCCCAAAGGGTCACTATTTGAGGAAATCACTACATTGGGACCACACTCTGATGCTGAAAAGAAACAAAACTTTTTTTTTTTTTTCCTTTTTTTTTTTTTCACAATAAGGAAAAAAAAATCCCTGTTAGTCCTTTGGCATGGAATAAATCCAACTTTTCTGCTTATGTCCTGGATTCCTCACCCAGAGCTGTGATAACTTGCATCGTATGGGAAAAATAAAAGCTGTTTAGCTATTTAGTTTGCAAAGGAAATATAAGGCAATCCTTTTGAGGAAAGGTTCAGAATGAAAGGGCTACGGCTAGACCACTGAAGAAGCAAACTTGAACACTGCAAAACATTGTGATTTCTCAGGATCTGACAGCACAAAGCTCCTGCGAGTGTTCGATTTCTCTTTCAGGCAAGGGTGCGAAGAAACTATGTGATTTTTAAAAAGTGGTTTTGGGTTTTACTCCCTAGACCATTTCCCTTAAACCATGTACTTTATCTGAATATATTATAACAGGAACTGTACATAAGTATTTAGTTTATTTTGAATTTATCCAAGGGTATGAAGTTGTTAATTATTTATCAATCTAAAATTCAAAGAAAGAGCTTACTCTTATTAAGCCAAGTATGTCTGGGGCGTCGTGTAGATGTGTGTGACTGTATGGAGAAGTTACTCTTCACCATTCTGAAAATTCTTAAATCAGTGAAGTCAAAAGTGAACCATATTTTGGAAAAGAATAAATGCAGCAGAAATAGGGAATACAATTGGCTATAGCCTCCTCTCTGCTAGTAATCAGGGGAGATTGTGAAGAAAGAAATTCAAAGTTGGCTGTAAGGCAGCAGCAAGACTTGGGTCCATTTTGATGTACTGTTTATCTGGTTTACAGTTGGTTACATCATGGCTTTTGAGGCAAAAGTTTAAGATAACAGTATAGATAAGATCTAGGATTTGAATTGTGTCTTGGCCACTTAATATTAGTGTAATCTTGTGCAAGTTACTTTATCTCAATGAACCATGGTCTCCTTATCAATAAAACTGAGGTGATAATATCTACTTTATTGAATTGTTAAGAAGGTCAAAATGAATAAAGCTTGTGAAAATCCTTTGTAAGTGATAAAAACTACACCAATATTAGTAATATTACATGTTGAAAAATCTCCAAATAAATCTCATCTTAAAAATTCTCCCAACATTTAAGGCTAGATCCCCAAACAACTTTGTTGGTAGAAACTCCAGTGTCTCCTTCTTGTCCATGTATTAATAACAACGCCAATGGGAATACCAAAACTTAAAAGGAGTCTGTATCTGTTTTAGCCTTTATATTGGGAAACAGCTGGCGAGACATCAGTGTGCTATTGCCAACATTTCTTGCTGTGACTTGGTATTGCTGTTAAAAATTGATCACACAGTCTGCCAGCCAGCGCTGGGTCACTGCTGAGATCCCATTCAGATTGCCATGGCTTTGCAGGAAGGAAAACCACAGAGCTTTAATCTTTCCTTTACATGGGCTTCCATTTCCATTTCCATACCTCCCAGGGCAAAACCAGGCACTCAGGTCTCCATTCACTTCAAGTCCACTATCAACCACATCTGACCCAGAATTACCATTCTTTTCCTTTCCTGTCACCTCATGCTCTGCCTAGACCAGCTTGGTCGGGAAGACCCTAACCCAGCGGCACTAGAGGAATTAAAGACACACACACAGAAATATAGAGGTATGAAGTGGGGAATCAGGGGTCTCACAGCCTTCAGAGCTGAGAGCCCCGAACAGAGACTTATCCACATATTTATTAACAGCAAACCAGTCATTAGCATTGTTTCTATAGATATTAAATGAACTAAAAGTATCCCTTATGGGAAACGAAGGGATGGGCCGAATTAATTGCAGCAGGAACACACCCTAAAGACACAGATTGCTCATGCTAATTGTCTGTGGCTTAAGAATGCCTTTAAGCGGTTTTCTGCCCTGGGCAGGCCAGGTGTTCTTTGTCCTCATTCCTGTAAACCCACAACCTTCCAGCTTGGGCGTTATGGCCATTATGGACATGTTATATTTGCTGCAGAGATTTTATTTATGGCCAGTTTTGGGGCCAGTTTATGGCCAGACTTTGGGGGGCTTGCTCCCAACAATGCTCTCAGGAGTAAACAGATTTTCTCTTAAATTACTTGTACTATGAATGTGCTCTAGTGTCCTTCTGTGGGAGGCTAACTTCAGTGAATTTGAGATGATTTAGTTTTCTTGCAATAGGTTCTAAAATGATTCCCATGAACTCTATGCCTTTCTTTCAGGAACAAAAACCTTGAGCTATCGCCAGAAGATTTTCTGCCACCTTTTTCACTCAAGAGAAAACAAACAAAAAAAAATTAAATAAAACCTTTAAATGTAATTATCCCTTCAGCAGGGTACATAGTTAATTCGGTTTGCTCTAAATCAAGAATTTGAAGACCCTATATATTAGACGGGTAATGCAAAACGCTGTATCAAGCAAACCCTAGAATTTCAGTGGCTGAAAACAACCAACTTTTATTTCTTTCCATAAAGAAAGAATGTGACATGTGACACAGTGACAATCCAGTGTGACTCTCCTATCCAATGGGCCTGTGTTTTCTGCCAATGCATTAAGGCAGAGAAGGCATATTGGTTTCTTACTTGCCCCGCCTCAGAAGCTATACCACTTACGCTCACAGTCTGTTGGTGAAAACTACTCAGCCTCTCCTAGATGCAGAGGGTAGGTATGAGGAGACTGGGAAATACATCTAACTGCTAACTGGCAACAAGCAAAAACATAAAAGGGAAGCAGGAGTCTTGGATAGACCGCAGTGTATCTCTTCCACGTGGTATTTATGCTTCTCTCTGAGTATTTTAAATTTTGTTCCAGAGTAAAACAAACACCAACTATTGTAACTGATCTGCTCTCCCATTTTGATGTAGCAAGAGAAAAAAATCAAACCCTTGGTTCCAAATTTGGCAATAGACATTAAACCTAATTAGTGTAGCTTGGAGGGGGCCCAGCCTCATGTAGAATCCTAAGGAAGCTCTGGCCATTGAATTCTGAATTTTGGGTTGCATGTCCTATGAGAGAAGATGTTACCAAAAGACTGAAAGTCAGAGAGAAACTAAGCAAGACTGAGGGCCACTAACAATTCCTATGTCCCAATTTTGTGAGAAACATTGAAAGGTGTTAAGACTATTTTCAATGAATTGATTTAAATTAGCATGTATTTATTAAGATGACTAGTTTGGCATTTGTATGCTTTAGGCGCTCACTGCATTCACTATTAATAAAATGTGTGATAATTTCAAAATGCATTATCAGTTGTTTCTCTAATTTGTTTTCTGATACAAACATAAACAGTATATGAACTCTAGAAGAATTCAGGGCAAGTGGAGATAACAAAGGACATTTTTCCTTCTAGTGCTTACATTCTGTTGAATAACTGAGAGATGTTTCCAAACTCATTTCTTAACCACTTGTGAGGGTTTTTTTTTTTCTTGTTTTTTTTTTTTTTTTTTTTTTTTTGAGACAGAGTTTTGCTCTTGTCGCCGAGGCAGGAGTGCAGTGGCACAATCTCGGCTCACTGCAACCTCGACCTCTCAGGCTCAAGTGATTCTCCTGCCTCAGCCCCAAGTAGCTGGGATTACAAGTGCCCAGTTTTCTCTTTAAGTACTCTGCACTCTTTTCAGGCTTTCAGGTTCTGTGCTTAGATTCCATCTGCTGGACCTTCCCTTTTCTAGCCTGCTGGCAGAGCTGACTCTTCTCATCCTTTAAAACTGCAGTTCCCAATATTTTTGGCACTAGTGACTGATTTCATGGAAGACAATTTTTCCATGGATTGTTGGGGATGGTTTCAAATGAAACTGTTCCACTTCAGATCATCAGACATTAGATTGTCATAAGGAGTACACAACCCAGATCCCTCGCATGTGCAGTTCACAATAGACCTCTTGCTACTGTGGGAATCTAATGCCACCGCTGCTCTGACAGGAGGTGGAGTTCAAGTGGTAATGCTCACTCACCAGCCGCTCACCTCCTCCTGTACAGCACGTTCCTCTTAGGACACAGACCAGTTTCTTGTCTGTGGCCCCAGGCTTGGGGACCTCATAAAAGCCTAAAATTTTCTCTCCATGAGCCTACTATCTAAAGTAACAGCCTTCTAATCTTACCATTGCCCCAGAAACTTTCCAGCAAGTTTCCATCCTATTTGTTTCCTCTTTGCATTTATATGAACATCCATAAAGATCAGCAATTATTTAGGCAAGCATCAATCTCTGGCTACATATTCAAATATTCAGTTTTTCTGAAAGTGTAACTTTCTGCTCTGTTCTAAAATAAAACTGAATTCCTGTTAAGAGGGTCCTAGGTCCCATTTCACTAGACCGGAGAAACATTACTTCAGTACATTTAGGAACACCCCTGCCTATTCCCTCCTCTCTGTCAGAATCCCATTGAAACTAAATTTTAAGGGTTCACCAAATGCCCCTGGAGAAATGTAAGGATATGGTGTGTGCATGTGTGTTGAGGGAACGGAAGGGTGGGATTTTGTTATGCTTTTCTGTGAGACTCCTGAAGCTAAACTTTGGGACCTCAGTCATGACCTTGAACTCAATTTTGTATTTTTCTATTAAAAGAAAAATCTTCAAATTGTGTAAGAGGCCCCTCAAAACCCTAATCTGCTCCTGATAATATTATTAGAAAGGCCATAGAGCTAAACGCTGTATTTTACACTAGTTTATTCATCCATACAAGTATCATTGTCATTTTGGGAGCTTCAAATTAAAAAAAAATGTAGGTTTTAGACAAATTGATTGCTTTGATATCTTTGTCACTGGAGGCATAATTTTTGACAGTTCTGATGAGGCATTTATCCCTCAAAAAGTAAGCCTGTGTGACCACGGTGGCTGTGTTTGAAAAGCTGATGGACTGTCATGCAAAAGGGAGGTGAAATATGTTTTGGTAACTCCAAAAGAACAAACTAGACAAAGAAGAAAAGGAAGAAGGAAGCAGCATTATGAGGAGACCAGATATGTGCCAGGGACTTACGTTTCATCATTACATCTCACACACTGAGAAATGCACGATAGGTATCATTCACACCTTTCTACAGGGTAGAAAACTTCGGAAGGATTAAAGCTTCTTCCCAAGGTCTCTCATCTAGTAAGCAGCCAAGCAGACACACTCAGTTCTTTATGGGTCTTATTCTCTCCAGGTATCATCCCTGTGGGATGTGTCTGCAGTAGTGTGATATGCTTAAGAACAGCACTGTGTTGCATTATAAACATTGCAGGTATGTTGTTAATAAAATAATGATGTTCCTTAGATTTTAGGTGGATTTTGTATTCTAGACATATTTTGGAAACGTCCTACATATTTTGGCTGAATGACCAAACAAACAGACCAATGAAACAGAAATACAAGTAGATGTTACACATAAATTACCTTTATATGAGTGGAAAGGGGGAAAAAAAAAAACCTGTATGTTATAAGGCCACTTGTGGCCATAGGAGAACCATTCTGAAGAAAGATCAAGGAAATAAGACTGGATTATAGAATGTAAGTGGAGATGACAGTGGTGGGAGTCTTGTGGTCAGGGAAGAGAAGGCTGCTTTAAAAAGAGGGAGAGAGGAATAGTGGGAGCAATCTAAAAAACAAATTCACAATGGGAAGTATAAAAATAAAATAAAATGAAGCTCTTCCATTATTTTGAGTCCCATAAGAAACATGCAAAACAACGACTTGCTGTCAGAATGAAACTCTGAGTGTTCCCATCAGAACTAAGTTACATTAAACAGGAGCAGCTCTCATGGTATTATGCTGCTGTCATTTCTTGGTAAATCCATGTCATTAGCATTGATTTCTTGAGGAGAGATTAAAAGAGGTTTAGTTAGGAGAGTAAGGCAGGAGTGGATATTATCCAAGCCAATGCAGCTCTGGGTCTCAAAGATGACATTTTCCTCTCTGCTTCATTAACTTGCAGAGCTTGTTGAGCTTTGGCTGTTTCTAATTAATTCTTTTACTGGCTTTTTTTGAATGTGTATCATCGCTGGCAAACCATATAAAATGAAGAAATCTCTCTAAGGTTTTACCCTTTTAATTATTATTTTTATTGCTTAAATGAAGCTCCAGAATTGCAAATGTTGACATTTTGGTTTATTCCAGTCATTAGAGTTTTCAAAGGGGGGAACAAAAAAGAAAAAAGAAAGAAAGAGGAGGAGGGAAAGGGTAAGAAGGGGAGGTAGCGTTGAGCTGGGGAAATGAGGTGAGGTTGGTTCTCAATTGCAGAGACAAACATTGAAAGGGGAAAAACAAACAGGTTTGTCAAATGTGACCTCCATGATGGTTTTGCCCTTTTAAAAAAGAGCAGGGAATGAAATATCACTAGACGTAATTCCTACTGGTCTCTTACACCAGCCGGTGCTCAGATTAAACAGGGCTTTCTGCTGTCTGTGCCATTTGCTTTGATTTGAGTAAGTAGCTCCTAGCAAATACGCTACACTTATTTTTTGGTCACTGTTGCTTCTGTGTCCATTTTGATATTAGAAATAAGGAGAATAACTTTGGAAAAAACAAACATCAAGCAAAGCAAATTAGTTAACAAGGCAATTTGCTTTGGTGACCCAGAGAGAAGTTTCTCAGAAAAGCCAGCCCTGGCAACCCTAAGTCACTTTCAGCTAATATTAATTGAACATCTATGTAAAAAAAAATATATATATATATACTAGACATGTGTCTAAAGGCTAGAAGATGTGTGTATGGGAGGAGTGTTATAACGAAGTTTCAGAAAAAGCTCTATTTTAGTATTTTACATTGGGTTTTTAATATAAGCTAAATTGAAATAAAAACAACACCTGTTGTTACCAATAGTTTTCTTCCCAGATATTGAAGAGAAATTTGATATACGAGTCTGTTTTTGTAGTTGAGGCATTTTTTTTTCTATAGAAATGTGTTTATACATGGTGTTCATGTTCTCTAACTGCTCACAAAAGCCTACTTAAGTCATGATGTTACTGAACTATAGTAATGTCCTAATAACACTATGGAAACTAAACACAAAGCACAGCAATGTTTCTATGGGTTAATGCATTCAGAATTTAAATTTGCATCTCCAGGAATGGGTCTCCTCCCTCTGTGATGGAAGGGAAGTTATCTTAGCTGTAGGTCATTAGAGTCCCTTTCACTTTCATTCAGAGCTTCAGCAAGGCATGGGCTGTAGAGATGTAGGTACAGAGGCAAGGTGGGGAGGTGTCGGAGCATCCTGGGGAGGTGTTCTGAGAAACTGGGGCTGCTAGTCTGTACTAAACCTGGGAGTGTGGCTTGTCCCAGCCAAACCTTGGCTGCTAGATTGTTTTTCATCTGTGTACCCCAGGGAAATGCTCGGTTTCCCTCTTGAAATCTCCCAGGATTGATCTCACTGCTTTTCTCTCTCTTTTTATGCCATTCTGAAGGGGTTGTATACTTCCTTTAAGAAGTTTTTGTGCTTTGTTTGTTTGTTTAACCAACTTATATGAAAGCTAAGATGATAGGTAAGAACTTCCTACTCCTATGTAACTCCTACTTCCATACCCATCTCTTCTTCTTTCACTGCTTCTTCTCATGTTGTAGCTTAGAAGGGAGAGAAAAAGACTAAATCTATGCAGAATAATTTACATTTCAAAGAACCAGCAGAAATCATTCATGCCCTCTCTACCCAGGAAAGGAGAAAATTGAGGGACAATATAAGAATTTAAAAACATGCAGCAATAACTAATATTTATTGATTGTATACTGTGTGCCAACTGGTATTTTAGATAATTTATATGTATCAACTCATTTAATATTAAGAGTAATCCTAAAAGTAAGTACAATTATTATCCTTGGTGTACAGATGAGAAAACTAAAGCAATACCTAAGATCACAGAAGTTCACGGGTGATGACAGATTTTTACATAGGGTTGAGGGGGCTTTAGGAGAACAAAGACGACTGCTGCTGAAAGGACCAGCATTGAGACTAGGACACCCAAAATCACTATGCAAAGATAGGTCTTATGAAGATAATTTTCTATGTCCCTCCAGCCTCCCTTTTGTATTAATCATCCCCTACGTTCAATTTAGTCCCTCCTAGTTCAAATTAGCTCTAAATTCTAGCAAGTTAAGACAAGGGAATATTTTTAGATCATCATTTCAGGTGTGCAAGAAATAACTTTTCCTCATTTGTTTATAACTTAATTTCATTTTTAAATATAATTCCCCATTTCACCAGAATTTGGAGAATATAGCTTCATTGTTCTTGAAGTCTCCCGATGTAGGATTCTAGGATCTTATTTACAGGTTGAAGTTTTGAGAAAGTGATGACACCCTATCATCTGTCCATGTAGGCTACCTCAGAGACATCCATTATCCCTGAATACACAATTTCTTCAGGTTCCCAGGCTCCATGCAGCCTCAGATTCACGCCTGGGGACTGGGAATTTTGACTGAGCCTGATAATCCCATGCCCAATGCCCACATACCCTACTGTCATTCTATTTAGGAAGCTTTGACATTAACCAGCAGTGCTGCCTAGATTCAGGGAATGGAGCCTTGTGGCTTTGGACCTCCATGATTTTCTCTCCTTCCTTCCAACAAAGCTTGGGGGAGTCTCCTATCACAGGGAGGGGCACAAGTGGATTTTCCTTTGCACATTTATTCTTACTACTTCTTTCAGACCATATCCTTATATCACTTAATATTTGAAAACATTCTACCTGTTCTGAAGGATTTTGTCTTCTGGGAAAAAAAACAATCAAAAATATCTGTAGGCTCCTCTAAACTTCCACCCTGAGCATGTTAACAATGGAATCAGAGAAGTCACTGTAAAAAGAGAAGAGAAAAGGGGTTGATGAGGAAGACCCAAAAAAATTTTGTTTCTTTAATGTTAATATTTCAAATTGTTTACCAGTCACAGCAAGAATGAGAAGGGATTCCCAGGTAGAGGTAAAAAGGAAGTGTAAAAGAACATCTAAATGAAACAAACTCCATGTGGCAGAAACAGGTAGGAAATGGGGATTTCTGCAGCCACAATTTCTAAGAAGGAAGAGTAGTCAGTCTCTACTCATTATGTGTAATTTGGGTTGAGCCAAGTAGAGTTTACTAAGGCGGGAGAACACAGTCAAAGGAGCCCTGAATAAGCATAACTCTCACACATGACTTCCTGTTCCGGCCCTACCACAGACTGATGATAACTTGTGAATGGAGGTTAGATTTCTTCTCCAGAACAGGGAAGTTTTATTCTTGGATTCACTTGCTTCCTTCAATTTCTGAACCTGTAGTATGTGTATGCAGTATGTGTGAACTTGAAAAAGATGGCCCACCCTCTTAGATATTGCAAATAAAGATGTCAATCTTCTTAACCAGGAATTATGAAATGATAATATTCAGTGTGTTTCCTTTACTCAAGGAATTGACATTCTCAAGGTAAAAAAAAAAAAAAAAGAAAAAAGAAAAAAAAAATGACCATTAAAAGTAAACTCAGGAAAGCAAAATATTGTTTTCTTTGCTTCTCTGGCCTGATTGTAACTGTCACCCTCCCTTGCTCTTATTCCTGGCATGAGCTACAAAACTTATTTTTTAGACTTCCCCTCTCTCTTGTTCCTCTTTCTCATCTCTGTGAAATTAGTCCCAGTGAGACCATGGCCATGAGTACAAGTGTGTAGATGACCCACTGAGGAGCTTGTGCAGCTTCTGCAGCTGTACTAATGAACCTATTCTCTAAGTACAGAGCCATTGGCATAGAGCAGTCGCGTGTTTCTATACAGTACAGATTAATTTTCCAGGGTTACTGAATGGTCCAACTCTAAATTGTTTACTTTCAATTGTCTCAGGTGCTGGGCTCTGTTGTTCAGCTCCTTCTTAATAAAACCCAAGAGTTCCAGGCTTCAAACTGCATCTGCCTTTTTTTTTTTTTTTTTTTTTTTTTCTGTTTTTCGTATAGTTCCCTTTAAGTAGCTACAGCTTTACAAGCAGACCTGGCAAGAGTGGAGGATTTTTCATCAGTCAAAGTTATTTCTTTTCAATAGATCTTGAGATTGTGTTTAATTATTTGTCACCCGTGTGTTTTTATTTTATTTATTTATTTTGCCTCCATTGGGAAGCAGAGGAGGATAAGAAAAGAGGATGAATCTGCTTGTACTTGGATGTGTCCTTACATAACCATCAGGTGTACTGGCAAAGAAAGATACTGAGTTTGAAGAAATGCTGGAAAGCAGTATCCGGAAGAAAATAAATTAGAGATTAAAAAATGTCTGGTTTTTTGAGTCAAACACTTTTGACTTTCATGAAGATCATAATGAATACAACACAGAAGTAATCCAGTGTTGATAAGTGCTTCAGTTTCGGAGGAAGGAGGTAAATAGGTGACTGAGGGGGTGAAATTTTCAGGTGAGTTACACTTCTTCCAGGCAGGTGGCTAAACCTTGTCAAGCTGCCAAAGCAGTTAACAGCAGCCACTGTTGCTCAAGGCACTCTTCCATGCTTTTAACTTTTTCCAAACTGAAATATCTTGAGCAAAAAATGCTGCCAGCAATTGCCATCAAGAGGATTGCATACGTGACAGAAAGTGAGTTTGAGTAAGTGTCTGAGCCAGTTGAGGCAATAGGTGGGCCTTCTGGTGATAGAGAAATGGCAAGGAACAAGGTGAATGGGAGTGGCTGCATGAATATGAGTGTCTCAGGAAAGCAAAGAGTTTGCTCTTTAATCTTCCTAGAGGTTACATACAGAGTGAAGCCCTAGTAATCTTGAAAGCAGGGATAATGCTCATTATTTTACTGGAGCATTTCCAGTGTCTAGTATATAGTTATTAATATTGAACATTGATTGAAAAGGTGGAATAGGATCCAACTGGAGTCAGAATGGAAAAAAAGGGCATAAGTCAGCTGAATTAAACGGTGACAAGCTGTGAGTAGTTCCACTTTGTCTTGAAAGCTGGAGCTCCTACTGTGGAGGGCTGGCTTCTAGTTCCAGCTCTGCTGTTACTTGAGCCTCTCCAAACTTTAATATCCTCATCTGTTAAACAAAAATGACAACAAAGAATAATTCAATTATGTTTAATGTAACTTCTGTGTGTGATATTGTATTTTCAAAATGGCAGCTTCTCAAAGAAGAAAAGAGGAGTGTGTCAGAAAGTTTAAAAATAATATAGAAATGTAAACATTGCAGTTAGAAATTTTTAGCATCATGTAGGTTACCTGTCCACAGGGGAAGGTGAGCTTTGCAAAACACAACCCCATCTTCATTAACATTAACATGATTGAGAATTTCTTTTAAACTCAAGCAATATAGAATTTTACCTGTAAATGTTCCATGTCAAAATGAGAGCTTTAAGCAGGAGGAGATTTAAGAGAGTATGGGAGCTTTGCGTGAGTTTTGCAGGACTTATATTAATAGCTTTATTTATTTGTTTCATTAGTGTCTGTAAGATTATTTGTTGGGAATAGAATTGCCCTGAGTTTTTCTCCTTGCCCCTGTTTTCTGCTTTATTTACCCTCTTGGGAAGCTTATGTGAATTGGACACATATTCTTATAGACTGACTAAGGAAAATCTTAGTATGTAGCTTGGAACAAAGATGAAATAGTATCTTCTTTTGGAAGCCTAAGAATGCATAGGGAAGACTAA
Source organism: Theropithecus gelada (assembly GCF_003255815.1). Lineage (NCBI taxonomy): Eukaryota > Metazoa > Chordata > Mammalia > Primates > Cercopithecidae > Theropithecus > Theropithecus gelada. The sequence continues at coordinate 32,878,366 of NC_037686.1, read as the reverse complement.
CCATATGGCCACCAGGATAGTATAGTTAAAAGTTATTAAGAACAGAGAGTAGCCCTAGAAAACTCCTTATCTTCTCAAGCAAACTGCTTTACCATAAGCCAAAATATTTTCCTCTCAACATCACATTCTAATAGCTCAAATTCATACAGCAGCGTAAATAAAGGGTAGCCAAATATTCTACGAGGTTAATTTGTACAGGGGTTGGTGGAGCAGAACATGCCACTCCACAAGGTCCATATGATTAAAACTTTAGATCTTTATCATAATCTTTTTATAAGCTGGTGCTAAAAAGTTTATGTAGGAACTAGTCAGTGTATTTATTTTATTTACTTTGTTTTATTTTGTTTGAAAGTATTTATATATAATCTTAACAGGAAATATAGATTAAAATCATGATATTAATTTAAAAAACACAGTACTTGGAATTAGATTTAAATTCTAGACGACTGCCTTTGGGCAATTCAGTATCTCTCAGCTTTGTTTTTTTGTTGTTGTTCGGATGGTTTTATTTTATTTTTTTATGTATTTTTGAGACGGAGTCTCACTCTGTCACCCAGTCTGGAGTGTAGTGGCCTGATCTCTGCTTACTGCAATCTCTGCCTCTTAGGTTCAACTGATTCTCCTTCCTCAGCCTCCTGAGTAGCTGAGATTACAGGCACGCACCACTATGCCTGGCTGATTTTTGTGTTTTCAGTAGACACAGGGTTTCACCATGTTGATCAGGCTGGTCTTGAACTCCTGACCTCATGATCCACCCATCTCAGCCTCCCAAAGTGCTGGATTACACGCATGAGCCACAGTGCCCAGCCTTCTTTAAAAAAAAAAAAAAAAAAAAAAGGTAAAATAAGGGAGACAAAAATAATTTCCATGAAACTTTTCAGTCCTAAACTTTTCAACAGCCTATAATTAAGAATTAAGTTACATGTACAGCATTTCAGATTCAAAAGAGCATCATCCCCTATTCATGGGATACTCAACATTCAATTTGAGACTATAGAAGGTGTGGTTGTATAAGTAGGGTTGAGTCGACCTATGGAAAACCCTAAATCCTGGAACAGGAATTCTGATTTGTTGAACTTAATTTCATCATCAACCTAATAGCATAGAATGCACTTCCTGGAGAAGATGAATCTGAAAGACTAAACAAGTGTTGATTATTAGTATGATAATTATTTTACCAATCTGGTTGCAGTCCTTACAGCATTCCTAAGATAGGACTCTATTATCATTTCTCCCCTTTAGATAAAAAATTATAAACCAAAGTGTCAAAGAATCTTTTCCTACATTCTCCAAGCAAGTTAAGTGACACAGTCAGGATTTAAGCCCAAATTTCACAATCAGATTTTAAAGCTAAAAGAATGTTGACAGTCATCTACTTTAATAATCAAAGTATAAGACTACTTTGACAAAATATGTGGTTTAAGAATCTTTTACTTTAAATAACAATAAAGGCATATTTAGAAGAGAGATTTTGCAACTATATGACCAAAAGTTCCCTTACCAAATACCTTTTTTTTTTTTAAATTCTGACATAACCTAAAAAGGGCATTCTCTAGACAAACAATAACACTGCCAAAATCTGTTTTCTTTTATTTCACTTCTTTTTTCTTAACCATTGTCTTTATTTGGTAGTAAAAATTCTTCCTGCATCAAGTATTAGTACCAGTTTTTTTTCCACTCAGACTAATCAGTAATCTCTACTTCATGATGTCTTGCCTCGGTGGCACAGTCTTACTTATTTTCATTTATTTCTTAGCATCCTAGATGTAAATTCCATGAGTGCATCATTAGCCTGTTGGCCTTGCCATTGTACCATCACTTTGAGGAAATTGAGCTACTACATGGTGCGTCTCTCCTCTGTGGAGAGAGCTGCTGGGTGAGGATGAACAGAAGCTTCCTACAACAGTCATGTAAGTGAGCCACCTTGGAAGCAGCTCCTCCAGTCCCCCATCAAGCTTTTAGATGACTGCAGCCTCAGATGACATCTTCACAGCAACATCACAGAAAGACCTAGAGCCATCCAGCCATGCCGCTCCCAAATTTCTAACCTACAGATTATGAAATAACAAAATCTTACTATTGTTTTAGCCTGTTCTCTGGCCACATCTTGGTTACTTTTGTGTATCTTCTTTGTCTTCATCTTAATGTTGGTGTTTCTCAGCTCATCATCATGGCCCCTTTTTCTTTTCCAACTGTATAATGCTTTGGAGACATCTCTTCCATTCCCATTATTTCAGTTACCACCATTATATTGGTGTTTCCTAAATCTGTATTTTCATCCAAAATGTGTACTCTGATTTATAGATAATATATCCAGGTTCCTTCTGGATAGGGCCACTTGGGTACCTCAAATTCATGTCTAAAACTAATTTCAGTAACAACATTTCTTGCCAAACATATTTCCCAAATGGGTATTCACGATTTTGGGTGATCCCTTTATCATTCAATCTATCATCAACATTAGAAATTGGCAATTAATCTCAACTTCTACGACATATATAATGAATGTCAGTCCCTTCTGGTATTTCTTGCTTAATATCTTCTTCACTTACTTTATGTTTTTCATTCAAAAATTACTGATGTATTTAAAAATGTTATAATTTTATTCAGAATTATTACCGTATCCCACTAACTGGTCTTCCCGACTCTTGTCTTATTCTTCTCCAATTCAGTCTTCATTGTGCTAAAAGGAAAATCTGGTCAAATCCCTTCCCTGCTTAACATTCTTCAAACCATTCATGATAAAACATAAAATCATTATTTAAGATATCCAAATTATTTATAATGTATCAATTTCTTGGCCTATTTTGCCTGGTTACAAACGACACCAAAATTTAGTGGCTTAAAACAAGAAAGTTGTTTATGTTGCTCCACATTAAGTACAATTTTTGCAGGGCTAGTCACAGTCAGATCACCTCTACTTTACTCAAGGTCAGCTGAGGCAACTGAAGGGCTCCGGACTGGATTCATCTGAGGGAATTTATGGGGGCATCTGGGTCTTTCTGTGATGTTGCTGTGAAGATGTCATCTGAGGCTGCGGTCATCTAAAAGCTTGATGGGGGACTGGAGGAGCTGCTTCCAAGGTGGCTCACTTACATGACTGTTGTAGGAAGCTTCTGTTCGTCCTCACCCAGCGGCTCTCTCCACAGAGGAGAGACGCACCATATAGTAGCTCAATTTCCTCAAAGTGATGGTACAATGGCAAGGCCAACAGGCTAATGATGCACTCATGGAATTTACTTCTAGGATGCTAAGAAATAAACGAAAATAAGTAAGACTGTGCCACCGAGGCAAGACATCATGAAGTAGAGATTACTGATTAGTCTGAGTGAAAAAAAAACTAGTACTAATACTTGATGTAGGAAGAATTTTTACTACCAAATAAAGACAATAGTTAAGAAAAAAGTAGTGAGATAAAAGTGTATCTGTTGGTCAATGTTGGCTGTTGGTTGGGAAGACTCACAGAGTTGGGTCAATCGGTAAGAACACCTGCTCAAGGACTCTTCAAGTTGCTTCTTGGCTATCTCATAGCACAGTGAAAAATATTCAAGGGTAATGAGAAAGCCAAGTGAAAGCTGTGGTCTTTTTATGACCTATCCTCAGAAGCCAGGTATAATCACTTCCTTTATACTCCATTAATTTGAGAAGTCACAGCCCCTCCCAGGTTCAAGGGGATGAAAAAAGACTCTGCCTCTTGAGGGGTGAGTAGCAAGTTTCTGGAATTCCATGTGGGACCAGAAATATTGCTCTTGCTGTGTTTGAAGAATTCAATCTGATGCACAGTACCGTTGTTTAATTCACTGCTCATTGTTTTGATATTATAATATTTCTGAATTAATTGCAATTTTCAACAGAGATAACATGTTTAATATAGTTTCCTCCATAGATATTCATCCCTTTGAGTGCATTGTCTGTCAATCACTTCTTTCTTATCCCTTATTCATCCTTCAAGATTTAGTTTGGCTAACATTTTATCTTAAACTCCCTCCCTATATCCCTGGCCTCCAAAGATCGCTCCTCTGGGATCTTTTAAAACTCTGCTTTTAGTAATATCTTCTTCCTGTTTTCCCAATATTATATTTTACTAACTTGAATACTCCTCTGTTTCTTCTGTTGGACTCTAAGCAATTTGAGGTCAGTTCTACATCAAATTTGTTTGTATATGTTCTTTGTTAAATGCCTAAAAACTAGTAGGAATGCTATAACTTCCATGTAAATTTTGAATGAATGAGACTGCAGAGATGCTTTGGGATCCTACCGCCAAAGACCTTGTATGTCAGACCAGTTTTCAGAATGTATCCTGGGCCAGTCTACTAAATCTTTGCTTTCGTGAATTAATGATGAGCATTTATTTTGATGGCATTAATCAAAGAAGGATGATAGAACTAACATGATGGCAGGATGATATAGGATAAGCCAAGTGTAGGAGGTAGGGTGTTGCTGATGATCCATAAAAGGACAACAGCAACTGTCTCAAGCAAGGTATTATATGCAGGTAGAGAAAAAGATTCAATGAGCGTTAAAATCTAGTTGCAATCATATGATGCATTAAGCATTTTTTTCTAAAGGGCTGTGGCTACACTGTCCAGACAATTTCTAAACTAAGCAATTCCTGACCTGATTTTTGGAAGCTGATGAGTCACATACTTATAGACTTAGAGGCTTTACTGGTGTAGGTCATTTGTAATGCTCAGTGCTTGTAGTTTAAATTAGCATGGCTTTTACAGATCCCTTAATGTGCATAATCTGACCCAATAGTGAGATGGTTTTAAGAAAGATAGAGTTTAGGGAAAAATATATATGAAACGATTTTTGAAGATTTCCCAAGTGCTAGCAGACTAATTTAAAGGACCTTAACTGAATTCTGATCAGAACCTCTCCAAATATCTCTGTCACATCTAAATGTGGCCATCTGGCCACTCCATTGTAATATTTTCAAATTGTGACCAGCAATGGAGATGTTGAATTTGGGCTCAAACCCAACTTTACTCTGTAAAATAGAAATTGTCAGTGATAGAAAGGAGAACAAGTTTGATTGGCATTTCCTTAGTAGAGAATCCGTGAACACATCAAACACATGATTTTATGTGTATGTGAAGAAATGATGCTTTTATTCCAAATAACTATTTAGCATTCATATATAGTATTTTGATGAAAAAATGATATTCAGTTAGAACCCACTGTGATCTACATAATGTAGAGATATAAAGAGAAATAGTTATTACTCTTAAGACACTAACATAATTTGAAATACAAAATACATGAGAAATTAGAATCCACAGCAGTGCCTGATTATCATATACAGCAGTACTATTGAAACACTAAACTTACAAGACGTTTTGAACAAAAGAGAACCGAGGCTACTTCAGCCAAACACTATACATAATTTCATCTATCACAATAATGCTTTAAGGTATTATCCCATTTTCAAATGAGAAAATTGAACGCATGTGTTTGAAAAAAGCTCAAATTGGAGCTTGGTTCTCACTCCAGAGATATTTATTTTTCTAATTTGCCATCTTGTCACTTATTTATTTATTTTTTTAATGATAGTATGGAGTGACAGTATGAGCAATATAGACAGTATGAGTGATATAGAAATGAATATTTTTGGAATATCACTTTTTTTTTTTTTTTTTTTTGAGACTGAGTCTCGCCCTGTCGCCCAGGCTGTAGTGCAGTGGCGCGATCGATCTCTGCTCACTGCAAGCTCTGCCTCCTGGGTTCATGCCATTCTCCTGCCTCAGCCTCCCTAGTAGCTGGGACCACAGATGCTCGCCACCACGCCTGGCTACTTTTTTTTGTATTTTTAGTAGAGACAGGGTTTCAATGTGTTAGTCAGCATGGTCTAGATCTCCTGACCTCGTGATCTGCCCGCCTCTACCTCCTAAAGTGCTGGGATTACAGGTGTGAGCCACTGCACCCGGCCAGATACTTAATTTTTAAACAAACTGAAATCAGTTTGACTTCATACCCGAGGTAGAAAACTAGCCCAGCCTTGAAAGATGAGTAAGTTTGGAGAGGTGAAAATGCAGATAGTAAAATGGGGAGAAAGACACGATTGAACAAATGCAGATGGGAAAGAATTCAGATTGTTGATAAGCAGGTCAATGGGAGTCAATGGGAATCCTTCCCCCCACATCAACCATCAAATAAATGAGTTGTTTAGGGCAATAAAAAGGTAAATAGTTTGAAAGGGAGGTACTGCCCATGGAGGGTCTTGATACCAGTTGGTACTGTAAAAATGTGTATATTTTCTCTTGACAACATATTCTTTTATTTTTCTTTTTTCACTAAAGGTTATTTGATACTACATAGTCTAGTGGATGTACAGTCTTTATATTGCACATGAACTGGAGATGAAATATTACTTTTAAATTTTTAAAATTAAGGTATTACAATTAATGGCAGCATTGAAATGAAGAGTAATGACAGATTCAAACGTAGGACTGCTTCCCACAAGCGCGAAGCCCACTCTTTGTAAGTCATCATGGAATCAAACCTTTCCCAAGCTACGTTTCTATGTCTGCCTTTTGGGAGGACTTGCCATGTAAAACATCTAGGTCAAAAGTAACTCGTTGTAATATACAGTGAGGGGACAAAGGGAAAATGAGTCCAAGATTCCATGCCATTCTCACCATTATCATCCACCTACGCTAGATCCCCAACCACCCCTACCAACTGCTGGGCCCAACAGTTCCACGCTATAACTACAGCAAAACATCCCACTTTTCAGTTCACAAAAACACATAAGTACCTTCAACTCTGGGGGCACTTTAGATACCCGAACCGTTCTTCTTTCCTTTCCTAACAGAAAAATCTAAAGTCAGCTAAATGTTCTTTGTTTTAGCAAGCTTTATTAACCTATTCTCCTACCTGAGTATCTTCATATTGGTGCATACCTATTAAAGCCTTTATCTATTGCATAACATTCACTTTTTTTCTGCCCAAATCTGAGTCCCTTGGAAATAGCTAATTTTGTTAATTTTTTTTTTTTCTGTCCTCATCCTCAGTGTTTTGCTGATGTTTTAGAATAAATAAATGTTCTGAAGTCTGTGAAAATCTCTGTATTTTAAATCACAATGTTTGAGAGAAAATTCTAATTGGTAAAAATACATATGAAATATAGAAGAAAACCATTCATTTATTTTTATTTTTAGTAAGATGATTTCTGAATGGGAATCTTGAAGAGATGAACTGGAAACCTGAGACCCTTAAGAAATATTATAGTTTTGTTGTCCATCTTAGGCAAAGTAAAAATGAAATCTGCTAGCCTGGGTTTTCCAACAGGCATGTATGGGAAGGAGGCAATGAAGAATAAGAGAGAGAAGATGAAGGAAATTCCAGCAGGAAAGTAACATATTTAGCTCAAGCAGAGAGAGCTCTTAAGTTAATGAGAAGCCCTACATGCTCTCAGCTTATGTTACTCGTGGAGGAACTGGGTATAGCTCTGAGTCTGGAGGCAGTGCAGGAAGCCACAGGATACCCCATCGCCACCCCTCAATAATCATATTGGTAGCACAGAGGCGCCTTTTTGATGTGGCTTCTGCCATGGAGCAATACAAAGACACCTAAATATGACTGACTCCAACACACAGGATTGCAGGCTCCCTCCTGGCTTCCACAACATAAATGGCCTTTCAAGCAGCAGGAGCCTGGGGGACCAGGCTGGCTTTTGACAAAACTGTAGAATCAGCCAACCTGTCTTCGGCACCCTCCCATCACTCACTTCCATTTCCATGCTGTTTCCCCCTCCTGGAGCTCAGTGCTCTTTCCCTGTTCATCTCTTGCCCTCAGGCAGGGAGTTATCCAGTTGCAGAAATATGGAGTCAGAAACTGGAGCTCTCCTTCTCAGCCTACTGGCTAGGTTTCCTTGTTCAATCTTTGACATCTCTGTTCCTGGGATTTTTTTAAACACACACAAATAAAAGAGTGACACAGAGAGTACCTCTAAAGAATCTTCTGTCTCTTCTTGTTTAGGACATTATTTGAATTAATGGTGAAGGTGAAAGTCTCACAGTAAAGCCAGCCCATTGGTGCACTGTTACTGGTTTAGAATTAATTTACTTTATTTCTTTCTCTTCTCTTTTTCCACCACTAGGAACTGCCTTTGAAGCTCAGACCCATCCGTCTACTACTTCTACTCTTCATGCCTCTTCACTGGTGGAAATATAGGAGTCATCCAGCATCCAGGGAGGAAACTCAGAGGGTAGGGGTGAGTCAAAGGGACCCAACCGGACTTGTTCTGTGGAGGGTTGAAGCCAAATCCACCAGCTACTCAAGGATCTGTTCAAAATTGGAAGCATGAAATAAATAGTACATCCATATTGAGGAAAGGAAGATGGGGTGAGAAAGTAAGTGTGGGGAACTAAATCAGTGTGGGTAATAGGCCAGGATTAAGAAGAAAAAGGCAGAGGACACAGCAGCTGGTCTGGGGTCCACAGCAATATTCAGGATTTTTCCCCATATAGATAAAATTGCTACTTCAGAATTATTTCTCAAAGTGAGCTAATTATTTTTCTCCCATGTTGATACCTAGAACCAGGTTTCAGGACATCTTGCTGGTGGAGTGTGAGCAGAAGGGGTTAGATGGTTCTGCCCTTCTGGAGCAGGTGTTTGACCACAGCAATTCTGGAGCATCTGAGTCTGTCCTGAAGCTACCTCTTTGAGGTGACAGATGACTCAGCCAGGGGCCAGATGGAACAGGGATTTTATAAGCCTGGCTTTATTTATTTTTTTTCTTTTCTTTTCTTTTCTTTTTTTTTTTTTTTTTTTTTTTTGGCCTTGCCTTCACCTCTTCATCTTTGTTTCCTCACCAAAGTCAGCAGCATGATGTCACTGAGCCCAGGTTGGGAGAGTGGAGTCAAGGTTAAGGTATAGCAGAAGAAATCATCATGACTACTCTCTCTTCCCACATCACACTCGATGGCTTACTCTCCAAATGAAGAGCTATGAATATCTAACAGGACAAATAAGCCACGGGCCTGGAGCTCAAGACTTTTTGGTGACTTAGGGATACAAGCTTAAATTGATACGTAAGGATGCCAGTCTAGGACAAACATTCTCCTCCCTAGGTAGTCATCAGTTTGGCTATCTTCATTGGAAAATTGTCTTCAGTAGCTCTCATAAAAAATGGAACAGGGTGCAGATGTTGGTTTGACAGTTCGGACACAGAAACACCTTTCTCATCTGGCAACCTAGTTTCTCAGGGATTGAAGGAAGTTCATCAACACTTTTATAAAGTTCCTTGGCAAGATTAAAAGTTGTTTGAATCGGGCCCTGAAAGTTGATCAATAGCTGCTGGTCTCCCTTTTCAGCACAGAGGCCTGTTTTTTTTTTAAATCTCTGCTAGGGTCTGAAACCTGATAGGGATCATCTTCATGGAGCTGAAACAAATGTTCTATCATGCATGGTACTGTATTCCCTTCCTCTCCCTCTTTCTCTGTGATCCAGTTATTTTGCTGTGGATAAGGTTGGTAAGACATAATCTGAATTAAGTAGTCAAATTAAAAATTCTGAGCACAGGCAAATGGTAATAATGTGCCAAGTGATAAATTACAATTAGAAGAACACAGTGTCTTTTCTGTGAAATTCCTTCTAAAAATACATAACCTGAATATTTTCATGAAGAAAAAATGTCAACAAAACTCAAATTGAGGACATTAACAAAATAACTGGCTTGCAATCTTCAAAAATATCAAGGTCAGACAAGTCAAGGAAAGACTGAGGGACTTTTCTAGATTGAAGGAATCTAAAGATACATTATAACTAAACCAACTCATGATCCTGCATCAGAGCCTTTTGCCAAAAAGGGAACTATTGGTACAATTGGCAAAACTTGAATGGGCATCTGTGTATTTGCTAATGGTAATATATCCATATTAATTTCCTGCTTTCCTGCTCTTACAGTGGTTATGGAGGAGAATGTCCTTGTTTGTAAGTGAAACTTAAATATTTGCAGACGATTGGCTAGCACATCAATAACTTACTCTCCAGTGATTCAGGAACATATTTTTGGCTTTTTTTGTTTGTCTGTTTTGAGACGGAGTCTCGCTCTGTCGCCCAGGCTGGAGTGCAGTGGTGCCATCTCAAGTTTAAAAAGCTAAAAAAAAAAAGCCTCTATTCATAGACATAATGGTTCCAGGTGTTAAAGTTCCTTTAAGGGTCCCCTGTCCTTAAAAAGAGATTAACTTATGTGGGGTTAATGTGCATTTATTTTAGAAAGCAAATATTTAATATCAGGAAAATAGAATATTTTCATTGAAAGACCACTGAATTGGGTTATCTGAGCCTTAGTTTCTAACTCGGCATGGGCAGAAGCATGTGTGACAGTTTACCCCTGACACTCAGCTTCCACTCATGTACATGGTTGACCACTCTCAAGCTTTGACAGAGAAATTTCACATTAATTGACAGAATTTAAAGTGCTTAAAATACCCCCACAGAAATAAAGGATGATTCATTTTTGAGAAAGGTATTTTAATTGATTTTTAGATAAATAAGAATGGATAGGTTTTAACCTTCTTTCTAATGTAACTGAATTTATTTCTTACTTTTATATTTTGCGTATAGACACAGACTCAGGTTACTGTAAGTTCTGTTTTCAAAAACAAATGGAGTTGCTCTGTTTGACTAACATTTAAGACATGGGGCTTAATGGTAAACTTGCACTCATCTCTCATTTGCGACACTGACAGAGGAATCCACAAATACTCAGATTGTCCATGTAAATAATGTGCTTTCCTAACCTCTTTGTTATACTAGAATCATGGATTGAAAAGATGACTAAGAAAGGAAAAGAGGTTTATCAAACTAATTACATCAAAGGGAGCTGAAGTTACCCTGTTCCTGTTCTCAATCAGAAAAGTAATATTAGTCATCTGAGAAAAGTGATTCCCCTACCCACACTGCCAGGCAACCGCATATCTGCTTTTGGCACCATAGATCAGTTGGCATTTCCTAAAGTTTTATTGAAATCACATAATATATTATGTATTCCTTTTTCTTTGCTGGCTTCTTTCATTCAGCATAATTACTTTGAGATACGTCCAGTTTGCATATATTGATAGATTGTTTTTATTGCAGGTTAAGTATTACACAGCTATACCAAAATGTGTTATTTCATTCACCTCTTGAAAGACAACTGAGTTGTTTCCAGTTAGGGGGCTCTTAGAAATAAAGCTTCTGTGAACGTTCTTTTACAAGTTATTCATGATCATATAATTTTTTTCTTTTCGTTAAACATCTAGAGATAGAATGGCTGAATCATATGGTATGTATATGTTGAACTTTTTAAGAAACTGCCAAAGTATTTTCACCAGCAATGTATGAAAACCCCAGTTTCTTCACATTCTCACCAAACTGGATATACCTCAGCCTTTAAAATTTTTGCCAATCTCACTATTCACAATAGCAAGGACTTGGAATCAACCCAAATGTCCATCAGTGACAGACTGGATTAAGAAAATGTGACACATATACTCCATGGAATACTATGCAGCCATAAAAAAGAAGAGCTTGTGTCCTTTGTAGGGACATGGATGCAGCTGGAAACCATCATTCTCAGCAAACTATCACAGAACAGAAAACCAAACACCACATGTTCTCACTCATAGGTGGGAATTGAACAATGAAATCACTTGGACTCTGGAAGGGGAACATCACACACCGGGTCCTATTATGAGGAGGGGGGGCAGGGGAGGGATGACATTGGGAGTTATACCTGATGCAAATGACGAGTTGATGGGTGCTGACGAGTTGATGGATGCAGCACACCAACATGGCACAAGTATACATATGTAACAAACCTGCATGCTGTGCATATGTACCCTAGAACTTCAAGTATTAAAAAAAAAATGTCTGCCAATCTGACAGGTAAGTAGTAGTAAACTTTCATGGTTTTAATTTTGCATTTCTCTAATGACTAATGATGTTGAGTCTTTTCCTATGGGTATTTGCTTTTTATACAGTCTTTGGTGAAATACCTGCTGAAATATCTTACTTATTTTTTAAGCTAGGATGTTTGGTTTATTATGGAGTTTCAAGAATTATTAATATAGATGTAAGTCAGACATTGTACATATGTCTTGTAGATATTTTTACTGAGGCCATAGATGGCCTTTTCATTTTCTTAATAGTGGCTTTTGAAAAACAGAAGTTAATTTTTGTGTGTAATATGAGATATGTATTATTATTATTTTTATTATTATTATGCATATAACTATTCAATTGTTCCAGCATCCTTTATTGACCTTCTTGGGTTTCCAAATAGATAAAATGCAAGTCTCAGTTTCATCAAATAAATTTCCAAGTTGCATTACCATTATATTTTACTTTTAGTATATCAAATACTCTTTACAACTGTCTTCTGAAGCACTCAATTGAAATAGAAATGTATTACAGGATTTTGGCATGGTTTTATAAGGTAATATATAACTTACCTTTGAGAGTATTGTTCTGAAATTAACAACCATTAAAAACACTATGCGTGTCTTTTTTCTTTCATAATATTATTTTTACTCTTTTTTATTTTTAATTTTTTTTTAAATCACCTTTTATATTCAGAGGGTACATATGCAGGTTTGTGATCTGGCTGTGTTATGTAATGCGGAGGTTTGGGCTTCTAGGGAACCCATCGTTGAAACAGTGAACGTTATAATAAATAGGTAGTTTTTCAACCCTGTTTCCTCTCCCAGCCTTCCCTCTTGGGAAGTTTGCAAAGTCCATTTTTACAATCTTTATGTGTATTCATTTTTAGCTCCCATTTATGAGTGAGAACGTACAGTATTTGGTTGTCTGCTTCTGAGTTATTTCATTTAAGCTAATGGCCTACAGCTCCATCCATGTTGCTGCGAAAGACATGGTTTTATTCCTTTTATGGCGGCATAGTATTCCATGTGTATATGTATATTCATACTATATATATTCATACTTTATATATGATATAGATATATCTATATCATACTTTCTTTACCCAATACACTGCTGATGGGCACCTAGGTTGATTCCATGACTTTGTTATTGTGAATAGTGCTGCAATAAACACAAGACTGCAGGTACGGGTGTCCTTTTTGAAACAATTACTTTTCCTTTGGCTGTATACCTAGTAGTGGGATTGCTGGATTGAATAGTAGTTCTATTTTTAGTTCTTTGAAAATCCCCATACTGTTTTCCACTGGAGTTGAACTAATTTACATTCTCACTAACCGTGTATAAGTGTTCCCTTTTCTCTGCAACCTTGCCAACATCGGGTATTTTCTGAGTTTTTAATGATAGGCACTCTGACTGGTGTAAGATGATATCTCATTTTGGCTTTAATTTGCATTTCTCCGATGAGTAGCGATGTTGAGCATTTTTTCATATTTTTGTTGGCCGCTGTATGTCTTCTTTAGAGAAGTGTCTGTTCATGTTCTTTGCCTGCTTTTTAATGGGGCTGTTTGTTTTTTCTGCTATGTATGTTTAGTGTACTAAAAAATCAGTAACACACTCTTATCCACAGGAGTATGCCCACAGTAAATGCTTTTAGACTGTTGAAATGTCGTGGTTTTTATGCGTGAACTGAGTGTTCTATCTCTTCCTCATGGTCAGAGTGTCAGTTACAATTCTAAAATGCCTCAGTGTTCCTGTACTTAGCACAGTTAACTGAATTTTATTTCTTTATTTGGGATTTCAGATTCTCAATAGTTAAATAGTAAACATCATATGTAAAATTTAAGTGAAGTTTTTAAGAAACAATATACAGGTTTAATGCAGAGATTGCATGATAGCCTTAATGGGAACTTTTTTTTCCCTACTTTTCTAGTAGAATTTTAGCTGGCTATCTACCCAAATCTTGACTTGACCAAATCTGAGGAAAGGAAGTGGTATTTTCTTACTTGTAGATGGCACTTTGTATTTTACAAAATAATTACACATATTAACCCATTCAATAAACATTACACACAACAAATATTGTCTATATTGTCTTACTTAATTTCCCCACTGCCATACAAGTGGGACATAAATCATATAACTACAGTAAATATACACATTATGTATACACTATATACATCTTCATATTCACAAATCTTGAACTGACATTTAGCATTTCATTTAATTATGAAGGAAGGCAACAAAACACAGTTCTGTTAACAATATCTTGACTTTTTCACTAACAGAAGTCACGTTTATGTTCAAATCACATCTAACTTGTTGCAGACATCCCAAAACATTGCATCTGCTAATCATTTTAATATAATAATTGTAGTTATTAAACTGCCTTCTAGCTTGCATTTTTAAACGTTTATATATATATATATTTAACATTTTTAAATGTTAAATATATATATATAAATATATATATATATATATATATATATTTATATACTGCTATGCCACACATTTATTGGTTTAGTTGTAGTTGTTTTTTGTTTTTCTTTTTTTCAACAGAGTCTTGCTCTGTAGCCCAGGATGGAGTGCAGTGATGCAATCCCGGCTTACTGCAACCTCTGCCTCCCGGGTTCGAGTGATTCCCCTGCCTCAGCCTCCCGAGTAGCTGGGACAACAGGTGCACATCACCACACCCAGCCAATTTTTTGTATTTTAGCAGAGACGGGGTTTCACCATGTTGGCCAGGCTGGTCTTGAACTCCTAACCTTGTGATCCACCCGCCTCGGTCTCCCAAAGTGCTGGGATTACAGGCGTGAGTCACGGCGCCCAGCCGGTTTAGTATTTTAGTAACTGCATTTCAGTATAATTGGTTTATTTTGAAATCCTATATATTGAGTTATAGCCACTACAAGTTTTAAATGCATTTATTTCATAATATTTAATATAATTTTAAACTGAAAAGAAGTCCAAACTGCCAAAGGGGTCTACAGAGTAAGAATGCTTAAGAATTCCTAAAATAGAGTTATATACAGGATCAAGTAAAGGCATTAAAAACATAGTGTTGAGTGTTGAAAGAACAAATCTGGTTGAAATCTAAAGTACAATACCATTTATGTCCATTGAAAAATCAAAGTCACACCACATTAAAAATACATACAAACAGGCAAGCATACATATATCAAAGAGAGGAAAGTTATGAGTAAATGTACATGTGGGAGTGGGCTTTAGGTAGAAAGATCAGGTATATAAGATAAAAGTGATGAAATAAAGATCATGTAAAAATCTATGATGCTAGGTGTCTGCATAGGAGGGTCAAAAAGGAAAAATAAAATGAAGATATTTATGTTGGTTCGAGACCCATCACCTCTAGTAAGCCACGCAATATACAAAAACATCCTTAAGAGAGAGAGTCCTTTATCTCTGGATTTACAACAGTCAGACTCTACTTATGTAGGATAGGAAGTATTTCTCTCTCTAAATAGCAAGGGGTCTAACATAGGGATGCTCTTGGAGTTTCCTTTATCTGCTTTTATCAACGGAGCCAAGAATTTTTTTTCTTTCCATCACCACTTGTCACTTCATCAACATTTAAAGCAACCCTGTTTTTCTAAAATATGTGGGGCTTGTCTTCTCAGCACAAATGGCCTTTGAATGGCGTCTTAAACAAACCAAAACAGTGTTGGTCCATGTGTGTGCCTGTACACTGAGGCAAAGTGTAAGTATATACTATCTGTGTACCACAGATCACACTCTGTATTCCACATGTATTCCCCACAGCTCTTCATTTCAATCCTGACCACATAATGCATTGCTTCACAACATTTGTTAACTGAAAATACATTAGAATTGTTTGACAGCAAATAAGACATAATTTTCTTTGTATAAATTATGGATTTACATCTTTGACCATGGGAAAGCCATATAAATACTTCCAAACGTGTCAAAATTTCTTTTAGTAGATTTGAATTAGTATCCTATATTCTCATTATTTATCAGAAATATCCCCTTTTCTCATGAATTTTATGAATTTGACCCATGGCAGTTTATCTTAAGACATATTATTGGCATACTAGTTTGTTGGCCACACTTTTCCCTTGACAAAGCTGGTTACTCTGCATTCAAATGTTTGTCCTGGAAGCTGATCAATGAAAACACATGGAAATATGGCGGGGAACACACACTGGGGCCTGTCTGGGGTGTGGGGAGGGGGAGCATCAGGAAAAATAGCTAATGGATGCCAGGCATAATACCTAGGGGATGGGTTGATCTGTGCAGCAAACCACCATGGCACACATTTACCTATGTAACAAAACTGCACATCCTGCACATAAGCCTTGGAAATTGAAAAATTGGAAAAAAAAAAAAGAGTGTTTCATCTTTCTCTATATGAAATTTACTACATTTAATTCACCAGAATATAAGTGCTATGAGGACAGGGTTTTTATTACTCTTAATTCTCTTACATATCCCCACTGAGTTATTCCTCAATAAATATTTGTTGAAGCAATTATATAAGCAATAAAAGAAAATATAAGGTAAATTACATTTATTTTTTAAAATTTCCTTCTAGTTTATATTTCTGTTAAGTTTCCCATAATGTGTAAGGTTTCTCATATAATTTTCTAATAAAATATTTAAAAATATCAGTTCATTTTTTTCAGTGGTTTCCTTGCTTACAGCCTAGCAATTCTTGACAAACTATGGTGATTATTTTTAAAACTTATTTAGGAGCTGATGAAAGCAGAATAACATTACCATCTCTAATGTGTTCTAATTATTTAGAAAAGAAAACTTTTATTACAATTTACCGGTTTAAATCACATACTGTATGCTGCTCGTTTAAAAAATACATTAATTCCAATGAGTAAATAAGCAAATTTTCAATATATTCTGTCAATCATTACTTAATATTTAAACTCATGCTGAGATATCCCTATATTGTACTTTTATAATATTTTATTCTAAAAATGTTTTCCCATCTGTTGAAATTAAGAATAGATATTTTATGACTAATTTCCATCATATATTGAATTCCCAATCCAGACCTTTTAATACCTGTATTACTTAAACACAAGTTTTCTGTCATATAAACTAACCACATTACCTACTATTAAAAGTTCTTCCCAGAAAGTGATTTTGGCAAACTATATAGTTAACCAACTATTAAAATCAAAGCCATATGAATTATATACTTTTTAAAAAAATAACTGATTAAGAATATTAAAGGAAACAAATCTACGTGCATTTCAGGGTAACCAATGTATGTGATTTATTAGGATTTTTAAAGAGTGTGGGACAATGTTAAATCCAGTTATTCAAAAAGGACGAGAAAATGGGAATAGAAAACAAAAGTGTATGAGCTCCTAGAGAAAGTAGATAATTTAATTAGAAATGACTGGACAGAAAAGTTCCATTGTGGGAGGGACAAGAACAGTGAAAAGAGACCAGTTTTATCAGGTCAGCTCATTGCTTGCCAATCTTATTTAAACTTCATCACTTTCCAGATTGGAAGGGTGAGTTTCTAATTAGCTCCTTTTTCATCAGTCAAGGCTCAATCTCTCTAAACAATCTTTGGGTAATGATCTTATCCCCACTTTGATCAACTTTGGGGAAATTGCAGAGCCAAATATTAAACAGGTGCTTATGAAATTTTGCTCAACCACCTGTTCTCTAGACCCCTCGCTGACCCAGTTAACAAAGATCAGTGTACTTCAATTAGTCCAAGTGATACCAAATATAACCAACCCTTAATTAACACTGGGCACTTTTCTCTCAACCTTGCGATCTGATTGTCTCAAATTAATCTTCAGTACATTTTATATCTCAATGAAAGAATCAAAAAGAACCTGTACCTCGAACCTAAAATAATATATGTATAATCTTGGCTACAATAACAAGGCCTATAATCCTCCCCCACTTAATTTACTATTCATTTAATTTGTTCATATTTTATTTGCCTTGGGGCTAAAACAACTGTTTGTGTAGAACTGTTAAAGCATTTTCCTTATGCTAAAAATAAATGTCTCAAACTTTGCTGTCCATAAGAATCATCTGGGGAATCAGTAAACAAGCAGAATCCCAGATTCTAGGTCTCACTTCAGAATTACAGAATAAACCTAGGTCGGATGTAGCCTAGGGATTGGTAGGTTCAACAAATTTTCTAGGTAACTCAAGTGTGGACCAACACCTGACCTGAGGATCATGACAACAAACTTTGATTTAGGAAAACCAGCTTTGAATGACGCGTCTCAATTTTTCGTTGAATATTTATTTCATTGTTTAATTGTAAAATAATACTTTAATGTAGGGTAACGGGACTATTTCCAGCAAAGAAAAATCCCGTAAGAGGTAAATGAAAAGTGTCTGGGACTTATAAACAAAGAGATAAGAATAACTCTTTAATTTTTCTCCATGCTCATCTCCAATTTGTTAATCCTTTTATTAATTGTAAAAAAAAATCAGTTTCTATCATTTTCCATGAATATACATATACATTTATTATGTGTGTATATATATATGCATGTGTGTATATATATATATAAATAAATATGTATATGTTTTCCTGGAGTGTGTGTGTGTACGTGCATGTGTGTATATACACACACACATGCTTAGGTATATATTTGGAGACAAGATAAATGCCCTCTCTACATGATGGAGTTAAAATGTTGCAGTGGTTAAAGGTTTGTGGTCAGGAGTCTCATAGTCTGCATTTGAAACCTGGCTCTACTGTGTACCAAGTGGGCAAAGTTCTCTATCCTGTCTAAACCAGCTGCTGCTTTTTCACCTGGAAAATAGGGTTAATGGTACATATTTATTAAGATTAGTGTAAAAATTAAATTTTGGCTCATAGATATTGCTTCACATATGATTGTTTACTGACAGATAACAGTGTTCTCTCACTTCTTTTTACTGTTTATGCCACTATATATTTAAAATTTCTCTATTAAACTGGAAGTTTTATTTTTTATTACCTAGTATTATAAGTGTGCCATATGCATAAAAATTTCCATTTCTTAAAAAGGAATGTTTCTTCTTTAAGGGCAGGCAATATTTATTACTACCTTTACGGTAGCCAGTAGAAAGGCACATGCTTAATGCAACATGTGCTCAGTAAATATGCACTCAGGTGAATTACAATACTAACCAAGTAAATTATATGTGTGTGTGTGATGTGTGTGTGTCTGTATATATTATCTACCATTGTATAACAAATTGTCTACAATTTAGCAGCTTAAAACAGCACACATCTATGACACATATTGATTATCTCAACATTTCTGTGAGTCAGGAATCTTGACACAAATTAACTGGGTTCCCTGTTTCAGGGTTTATAACAAGGTTGCAATCAAGCTTTGGGCCAGGGCTTCAGACTCCTTCAAATGCCTGACTTGAGAAAGATTCACTTCAAAACTCACTCACGTGGTCGTAGGCAGAATTCAGTTCCTTCCAGACTGCTGGACTGAGGACCTACCTCTGTTCCTTGCTGGTAATTGTTCAGAGGCTGCCCACAGTTCCTCACCACATGTGACTCTCCAGCTTACTTCATCAGAAAAAGCAGGAAAGAAATTCCAGGAGGAGACTGCTGAAAGCAAGATGGAAATCAGTCTTTTGTACCCTAATTATGACCATACTTTATTCTAGGCAAGTCTCTAGGTCCAGTCTATGCTCAAGGGGAGAGAATTACTCAAAGGCATGAATACCAGAAAGCAATGATAATTGGAAGCCTTGTGAGCTTATGTTAAAAATACCACTATACATGTACATGTGTATGGTAAGGCATACTTAACACTTTAAGTAGCCAGGAGGTGATTAATAGGGACTTTTTTTTTTTTTTTTAACTTTAAGTTCCAGGATACATGTGCAGAATGTACAGGTTTTTTTACATAGGTATAGGTGTGCCATGGCGGTTTGCTGCATCTATTGACCCATCTTCTAAATTCCCTCCCCTAGCCTCCCACCCACCAGCAGGCCCTGGTGTGTGTCATTTCTCTCCCTATGTCCATGTGTTCTCATTGTTCAACTCCCACTTAGGAGTGAGAACATGCAGTGTTTGGTTTTCTGTTCCTGTGTTAGTTTGCTGAGGATGATGGCTTTCAAGCTTCATCCATTTCCCTGCAAAAACATGATCTCATTCCTTTTTGGGTATGTACCACATTTTCTTTATCCAGTCTATCACTGATGGGCATTTGGGTTGGCTCCATGACTTTGCTATTGTTGCAATAAACATATGTGTGCATGTGTCTTTATAGTAGAATGATGTATATTCCTTTGGGTATATACCCAGTAATGGGATTGCTGGGTCAAATAGTATTTCTGGTTCTAGATCGCTGAGTAATTACCATACTGTCTTCCACAATGGTTGAACTAACTTTCATTCCCACCAACAGTGTGAAAACATTCCTAATTCTCCAGTGCCTCACCAGCATCTATTGTTTCTTGACTTTTCAATAATCACCTTTCTGACTGGCATGAGATGATATCTCACTGTGGTTTTGATTTGCATTTCTCTAATGATTAGTGATGTTGAGCTTTTTTCATGTTTGTTGGCCATTTAAATGTCTTCTTTTGAAAAGTCTCTGTTCATATCCTTTGTCTACTTTTTTATTTTTGTTTTTATTTTTCTTGTAAATTTAAGTTCCTAGTTAAATTCTGGATATTACACCTTTGTCACATGGGTCGACTGCAAAAATTTTCTCCCATTCTGTAGGTTGTCTATTGAATCTGATGATAGTTTATTTTGCTCTGCAGAAGCTCTTTAATTACATCCCATTTGTCAATTTTGGCTTTTGTTGCAATTGTTTTTGGCATTTTTGTCATGAAGTCTTTGCCCATGCCTATGTCCTGAATGGTATTGCCTAGGTTTTCTTCTAGAGTTTTTATGATTTTGGGTTTTACACTTAAGTCTTTAATCCATCTTGAGTTAATTTTTGTATAAGGTGTAAGGAAGGGGTCCAGCTTCAGTTTTCTGTATATGGCTACACAATTTTCTCAGTACATTTATTAAATAAGGGGTCCTTTCCCCATTGCTTATTTTTGTCAGGTTTGTCAAAGATCAGATGGTTGTAGATGTGTGGTGTTATTTAAGAGGCCTCTGTTTTGTTCCATTGGTCTATATATCTGTTTTGGTACCAGTACCATGCTGTTCTGCTTACTGTAGACTTACAGTATAGTTTGAAGTCAAGTAGCATGATACCTTCAGCTTTGCTCTTTTTGCTTAGGATTGCCTTGGCTATATGGGTTCTTTGATTCCATATGAAATTTAAAGTAGTCTTTTCTAATTCTGTGAAGAACGTCAATGATAGTTTGCTGGGAATAACACTGAATCTATAAGTTACTTTGTGCAGTATGGCCATTTTCATGGTATTGATTCTTTCTATCCATAAGGATGGAATGTTTTTCCATTTGTTTGTGTCCTCTTTAATTTCCTTGAGCAGTGATTTGTAGTTCTCTTTGAAGAGGTCCTTCACTTCCCTTGTCAGCTGTATTCCTTGGTATTTTATTCTCTTTATAGCAATTGTGATATGGAGTTCACTCATGATTTGGCTCTCTGCTTGCCTATTTTTGTTGTAAAGGAATGCTTGTGATTTTTGCACATTGATTTTGTATCCTGAGACTTTGCTGAGGTTGCTTATCAGCTTTAGGCGTTTTTGGGCCGAGATGACAGGGTTTGCTAAATATAAAATCATGTCATTTGAAAACAGAAACAATTTTATTTTCTCTCTTGCTATTTGAATACCCTTTATTTCTTTCTCTTGCTTGATTACCCTGGCCAGATCATCCAATACTATGTTGAATAGGGGTAGTGAGAAAGGGTATCCTTATCCCTTACTGGTTTTCAAAGGGAATGCTTCCAGCTTTTGCCCATTCAGTACGATATTTGCTATGGGTTTGTCTTAAATAGCTCTTATTATTTTGATATATATTCTATCAATACCTAATTTATTGAGAGTTTTTAACATGAATGGATGATGAATTTTATGGAAGGCTTTTTCTGCATCTGTTGAGGTAATCACGTAGTTTTTGCCTTTGGTTCTGTTTATGTGATGGATTACATTTTTTGATTTGCATATGTTGAATCAGCCTTGCATCCCAGGGATGAAGCTGACTTGAGCATAGTGGATAAGTTTTTTGATGTGCTCCTGGATTCAGTTTGCCAGTGTTTCATTGAGGATATTCACACAGATGTTCATCAGTGATATTGGCCTGAAGTTTTCTTTTTTTTGTTGTGTCTCTGCCAGGTCTTGGTATCAGGGCAATGCTGGCTTCATAAAATGTGTTAGGGAGGAGTCCCTTGTTTTCAATTGTTTGGAATAGTTTTAGAAGGTACCAGCTCCTCTTTGTACCTCTGGTAGAATTTGGCTGTGAATCAGACTTGGTCCCGGGATTTTTTTAGTTGGTGGGCTATACAGTACTGCCTTAATTTCAAAACTTGTTGATATATTCAGGGATTTGACTTCATCCTGGTTTGCATAGATGTATTTATAGCATTCTCTGATGGTAGTTTATATTTCTGTGGAGTCAGTGGTGATATCCCGTTTGTCATTTTTGTTGTATCTATTCAATTCTTCTCTCTTTTCTCATTTATTAGTATTGCTAGTGGTCTATTTTATTATTGTTTTCAAAAAACCCGCTCCTGGAGTCATTGATTTTTTTGAAAGGTTTTTCGTGTCTCTATCTCCTTCATTTCTGCTTTAATCTTAGTTATTTCTTGTCTTCTGCTATCTTCTGGATTAGTTTCCTCTTGCCTCTCTAGCTCTTTTAAATATGATGTTAGGGTATTGATTTGAGATCTCTCTAGCTTTCTGACGTGGGCATTTAAGGGTATAAATTTCCCTGTTAACACTGCTTTAGCTGTGTCCCAGAGACTATGATACGTGTCTCTTTGTTCTCACTGGCTTCAAATAACTTCTTGATTTCTGCCTTAATTTCATTATTTACCCAGGAGTCATTCAGCAGCAGGTTGTTCAATTTCGATGTAATTGTGTGATTTTGAGTGAGTTTCTTAATCCTGAGTTCTAATTTGATTGCACTGTGATCTGAGAGACTGTTTTGATTTCCATTCTTTTGCATTTGCTGATGAGTGTTTTACTTCCAATTATGTGGTCGATTTTAGAATGAGTGCTATGTGCTGCTGAGAAGAATGTTTATTCTGTTGATTTGGGGTGGAGAGGTCTGTAGATATCTCTTAGGTCGACTTGATCCAGAGTTGAGTTCAAGTCCTAAATATCCTTGTTAATTTTCCATCTTGTTGATCTGTCTGATATTGACAGTGGGGTGTTAAAGTCTCCCACTATTACTGTGTGGGAGCCTAACCCTCTTTGTAGGTCTCTAAGAACTTGTTTTATAAGTTTGAGTGCTCCTGTATTGGGTGCATATATATTTAGGATAATTAGCTCTTCCTGTTTAATTGATCCCTTTACCATTACGTAATGCCCTTCTTCATCTTTTTTGATCTTTATAAAGTCTGTTTTATCAGAGACTAGGTGTGCAACCCCTGCTTTTTATCTATCTATTTATTTATTTATTTATTTATTTATTTATTTATGTTTTTGCTTTCATTTGCTTGGTAAATTTTCCTCAATCTCTCTATTTTGAGCCTACGTGTGTCTTGGAATGTGAGATGGGTCTCCTGAATACGGTACACCTATGGGTCTTGACTCTTCATCCAATTTGCCAGTCTGTGTCTTTTAAATGGAGCATTTAGCCCATTTATATTCAAAGTTAGCATTGTTAGGTGTAAATCTGTTCCTGTCATCATGATGCTATCTGTTTTGTTTGTTTGTTTCACACTGGTTGATGGAGTTTCTTCATAGCGTCATTGGTCTTTATACTCTGATGCATTTTTGCAGTGGCTGGTACCAGCTTTTCCTTTCCATATTTAGCATTTCTTTCAGGAGCTCTTTCAAGGCAGGCCTGGTAGTAACGAAATCCCTCAGCATTTGCTTGTCTGGAAAGGATTTTATTTCTCCTTTGCTTATGAAGCTTAGTTTGGCTGGATGTGAAATTCTAGGCTGAAAATTCTTTCCTTTAAGAACATTGAATATTGGCCCCCAATCTCTTCTGGCTTGTAGAGTTTCTGCCGAGATGTTCACTGTTAGTTTGTTGGGCTTCTCTTTATAGGTGACCTGGCTTTTCTCTCTGGCTGCCCCCAACATGTTTTTTTCCTTCATTTTGATCTTATAGAATCTGATGATTATGTGTCTCAGGGTTGATCTTCTTGTGGAGTATCTTAGTGGTGTTCTCTGTATTTCCTGAATTTGTGTGTTGGCCTGTCTTGCTAGGTTAGGGAACTTCTCCTGGATGATATCCTGAAGTGTGTTTTTCACTTTGTTTCCATTCTCCCCGTCTCCTCCAGGTACTCCAATCAATCGTCATTTTGGTATTTTTACTAAGTCCCATATTTCTTGGAGGCTTTGTTCATTCCTTTTCATTCTTTTGTCTCTAATATTGTCTGCATGCCTTATTTCAGCAAGGTGGTCTTCAAACTCTGATATTCTTTCTTCTGCTTGGTTGATTCGGCTATTGATACTTGTGTATGTTTCACAAAATTCTCCTGCTGTGTTTTTCAGCTTCTTCAGGTTATTTATGTTCCTGTCTAAACTGGTTGTTCTAGTTAGCAGCTCCTCTAACATTTTATCAAGGTTCTTAGCTTCTTTGCATTGGATTAGAACATGCTCCTTTATCTCAGCATAGTTTTTAATTACCCGTCTTCTGAAGCCTACTTCTTTCAATTCATCCATCTCGTTCTCCATCCACCTCTGAGCCCTTGCTGGACAGATGTGATCATCTGGAAAAGAAGCACTCTGGCCTTTGGGTGTTCAGTGTTTCTTCATTTATTCTTTCTCATCTTCGTGAGTTTGTCTAGTTTCGATCTTTGAGGCTGCTGACCCTTGGATGGGGTTGTTGTGGGGACTTTTTGTTGTTGTCAATGCTGTTGTTGTTGCTTTCTGTTTGTTTGTTTTTCTTTCAATAGTCATGTCCCTCTTCTGTAGGGCTACTGCAGTTTGCTAGGAATTCACTTCAGGCTCTATTCATCTGGTTAGCTTCCATGCCTGGAGATGTTACTCAAGGAGGATGGAGAAAATCAAAGATCTGTGCCTGCTCCTCCTTCTGGGATCTCTGACCTCGAGTGGCACAAACCTGATGTCAGTAGGATTGCTCCTGTATAGGGTGTCTGACAACTACTGTGAGAGAGTCTCATCCAGTTGAATAGCACAGGGAACAGGACCCGTTTAATGAAGCACTTTGTCCTTTGGTGGAGGAGGTGTGGTTCACTGGGGGGAAACCCACTTGTCTGGGCTGCCTAGATTCCTCAGAATTACCAGGAAGAAAGGCTAAGGATGCTGGTTCACAGATACTGTGGCCTCTCCTCCCTCTAAGGGCTCAGGCCCAGAGAGATCTGGGTTCTGTCCCTGAGCCTGTGGCTGGAGTTGTTGCAGTTCCTGCAGGGAAGTCCCTCCAGTGGGGAAGGATGAGTCAGGGTCAGGCCTGAAGAGGCGCTCTGGCCGCAGTCTGCCACAGCCAGTGTGTTGAGTTGTGACGGACACTTTTTGGGACCAAGTCGTCCTGCCTCCCCAGCTCCAGCAGGGGAAAAGTGTGGCCTGGAGCTATAAAGATGGATGCCACCCTTCCCCTGCCCAGTGAGCTTAGCGTGTTAGGCAGTTGTGAGTCCCAGTGCTGGCTGCTGCCCCTCCCCCCCAAGGATCTTGACTTAGACAGCAGGCAGTCACAGCTGTGTTGCTGATCACCCTCCCCTTGGGAGCTCTGCAGGCTTAAGCAGATTCTAGCTGAGAGGCTGATGAGAATGTGCGCAGCTCCGAGGTTGGAGCCCTAGGCCCCAGTGATGTGGGATCACCAGTGGGATCTCCCGCTCTGTGGGTTGCGCAGTTCCATGAAAAAGCATGATTTCCCTGGCTGGGTAGCAGGCTCAGTCTCCACCTCTCCTGCCCCATATCGCTCTCAGGTGCGTCGCTGCACCACTCTGCTCTTTCTTCCTCTCCGTGGATCACACCAGCCGCCTAGTCAGTTCCAATGAAAGAACCTGGACAGCTTGGTTGCTGGGGAAGAATTCACACCCTAATGATAGTTCTTTGATCGCTGCTGTTTCTAGTCAGCCATCTTGACCCCACCCCAATAGATCCATTCTTCTAAAGCATTTATTCTCAAACTCTAGTCTATCTTCAGAATCACCTAGAACCATCTACAGAGTTTCTGATTCAGTAGATCTGGCATGGGGACTGACAATTTTACGTGTATAATAAGTTTTCAGGTGATGCTCTTGCTGCTGGTTTGTGACAAAACTTTGAGTAACCCATGTTTTGAGCATATACCAGGTCTTACTGTACAAAGATAACCAGGACTCACCTCCTATCTGTAGTGTGAGCTCATTTTTCAGTCAATCTGGCAGACTTCCTTCTGTCTGCTGAAAGAACTACCTATATACGCCAACTAGGTCTATTTCTGAAAGAGACATTAAGGCTTCATTGGGTAGAGGGGTTTTCTTTATTAGCCATATTCCTGATGAGTAAATGAATGGAGTGTAGAAAAAGTATAAGTAACCTAATTCTTGCCCAAGTTTTAAAAAAATAGTTAAATTTAGGATGAACACTAAAGAATAGAAGAATTCTGAGAGACAGAAATGGAGATAAAGTGAGGGACCTAGTAAGATCACTCTTTTGTTGTCCATTGCAGAACATTCTTGACCTCCAGATTAAAAAGGAGAAAGAGAAGGAGAAGAAGGAGGAGCAGGAGGAGGAGGAGGAAGAGAAAGAGAAGGAGGAGGAGAGGAAGAGGAGGAGGAGGAGGAGGAGGAGGAGGAGAAACCTAAAAGACCAATTAACACCATGGAAAGCACTTTGGAATTGCTTTCTAAACTTGCTATAATGAAAACAAATGAACATTTTGATTAAATGGATATCATTAGGATGGCATGTTATGATCTCAACCCCTGGTTTAATGATCTTATTAAGACCAAGAAAAATTCATTATGGACCCTCAGTTAAAATAATTCATTTTACAGAGCTAAGGACAAAAGACTACCTGTTTGCTCAGGAGAGAAAGACTGTCTTGAATGTAAGAAAAAAAAAAAAAAGAAATTCAGCACTGAATAGTGTATATAACTATCTTTATTTCAAAGTGGGGAAAAGTGTAGTCAAAGACAACAACAGTGAAAAGCACAGACTGGGGTGGAAAAAATGTAGGTCATGGAGGAGCTTTTGCTTCCAATCATTCTTTGCCATATTTTGCCTCAGCCCATCCACCCCAAAAGGAGGAACTGTGTGATGATGTGATAGGGTAGATAAACTGGGATAATCACAACCTCATCATTTTTACTTGGATTAAGGAAGAGGATTAAGACAAAATTGTCAAGGAGTGTAACGAAGGCACATTACAGACAGGAAATCAGGAGAAGCAGTGATGAGTGACTGGAAGAGAATAGCCTGAGAACCGAAATAGGAGAAGGAAGTGAAAATGGAATGGATCAAAATTAAATCAGGGAGCATCCATGAGATTCATAAAGAATGCTACATGTCAGCAGGAGACAGTGTTTGCCCCCAAAATGCTATCATTGAGACCTGTACTATAGGGACTAGTTACATTGAGAAAGATGATGGAATGTCTTTTGGCTGAAGTCTTCACCTAAATATTTGAAGAAAAAAAAAAACCTATTAGACTACTGAGGAACTCCCACTTGAAAGTGTTTAAGATCAATTCACTTAAAACCTTAAGGACAAAAATCTAACAACACTGCCTGTGGCCTTGCCAATGGCAATCTATTTTCTGTGTCTTGTCAGGGGACACTGAAGGGAGGTTATAGCTAACTGCTGGCAGTCTTCTTTCATGTCTCTCTCAAACACAGTACTTCAACCCAAACCATTTTGACATTGCTTTATCTGTTCAGACTTGACTACATACAACATTAAGACCTCAGCCACATGAACAGAGAAGGGGAAAGATAGAGGTTGAATCAGGCAAGACAATGGATAGAAAAATTAGACAAACTGTAAAGCAGCGCCTTTAGAGTAGTCAACTACTGTGCCAACTTTGTAAATTCTGCTTGATTAGATTAAGAATTAACGTCTGAGAATGTTCAATGCTGAGTGAGGTCCATCCAGTAAATTATGCTCAAACTCAAATCAATGGGATGCTACACGTTTTTATTATGAGTGGAAACAATGGCTTAGGTTAGAGAGCAGGGGATGATAAAATACAACTAGAGGATAAAAAAATGAGCACAATGTCAAAACTCTACCCTTTGAATAGAGCAATAAATGAGGATAATAGCTCAATCAAAATAACTGGGCCACATGACAGAGGAGTATATAAAGTTTGTGACCTTACATACTGACAGATGCTAAGGTTTTCCCCTCTGGCACAATGGAATGGTGATAGGTTCGCTATCTAGAGAACTGAGCCTGTTGATATCTTTTTGCCCATTTCCCATCTAGTTGAGATGGAAAAAGCATCCATGGCTAATGGGAAAGGCAGTAGTTGACAGAACACACTACCACATTTGATATAGGTCATTGCCTCTGCTTCTTTCTGCTGATGGGACTTCTTCTCTGCTAAACTAGACAGTCCCATGTGTTGTGTAATTACTTCTTCCAGTCACTTGTATATTACCTTGTTACCATTTCCTTCATAGCCAGGTTGCAGAGGGATCTTCTGTCTTTCCTGAAGACTGAATTTCATAACAATCTTCCCAGGAGACCTTGTGGAACAGTAGGGAAAGCACAAGTTTTAGAGTCCAGCAGAAATTGTATTTAAATTACATAAATGCTATTTGGGTTCTGTGTTTAACCTAAGGCTCAGCTCCTCATCTGTGAATGGATATAGTATTGTCTATCTTAGTGTGTTATTGAGATAATTAAATGAGAAAAAAAACATTTAAAATCTCTAGCTCACTGGCTGACACTCAACAAGTGTGAATTTCCTCCACTCCACCCTATATCATCTTTGCCCTTCTCTTACATAGGGTTTCATGGGACTAACCTTCTGCCGATTAATGTACTCCATCTTTGTGGTCCTCCATGGCATCCTACCTTCAAGCACAACACATGCCATTGGGTATTGTTTTACTCAAGGATGGCTAGGTGTGTGCCTCTAACGGCTCATGGGGAAAAACAATCTCTCTGTTTAATCAAGGGTGTCATTACCAACCAGATGGCTGAATATCTAGAATTAATCAGTTATTGGGTACCTGTAGAATTTAAAAAACAGAAGGCTGCCAAGTTAAGACAGCCTTGACAACTTGTATATACCTTGAAATTTTGTATACACATTGGCAGATGTAATATAAACTTTACATCATTTCCATCTTATTATAGAGTTGATACTAATTGGATCTCACTAAGCCTTGACTCTCGTTAAGTGATGCAAATATAACCTATTTTCTTTCCCTTGCCAAGGTTTTTTTCTTTTTTTTCCTGTTGTTGTTGTTGTTTGTTTTGAGGTGTTTTATATTATTTTGTATTATTTGATTTTGCCATATGATGGTTACAAAGAGAAGAGGCTAAAATATTCTTGAAAATGAATCAATAAATAATTTGTCTCTTAATCAAATAACATGAGTCAGGATGTTTGCATTTAGAATGTTACTGTGGCATTGTTAAAAATAATATAAATTTGCTGACTGGTAGCTGTGTCTCAGGGAATATGCCAAGTCTGAGAAGAAGTAACTTTTACAAACATTTAGGACTATGTAAAACCCTGAGTAATGCTTGAGAAGTAGTCACAGAGCCGGGCTAGTCAATTTAAATCAAAATATATAAAGGAGGTCCCAGAACTTCTTTTGATAGGAGAGATAAAATAGTTTACCTACAGAAGTAGGCGTGTTCAGTTTCAATGGAAATATGGTAAGACGCATTCAGAGAATCTGAATCCCTACTAGAAGAAAAACTAGAAAATAATTATATTGTGAGATAATAGTAAGACATATGGGCATCTAATGAGGAAGCCTATTGAACTGCATACCAAAGAAACCAGCCTCTCATGGTGATGGGGCCCTCAGAATAAAATGAAGAGGAAGCTCCTAGGTAGGAATATCATCAAGTTGGAGAAATCGGCATGGAGCCCTAGTTGTCTTACAAGCAGGGCTTGAGCTTTCTGAGAGTATTATTTCGTATTATTTCGTTGTTTTTCCCGTTGAAAGTTTAATGCAGTATCTCCGGAGTTTCACATTGACTCAGAGAACCCGCAAAACCTCCTGGACTCCAGCGTGGGGCCAGGATGAGACTTTTCAGCAGGAGTGAGCCTCTGAAACTGAAAGGGTATCAGGGGACTATGTAGGAGTTTAGGTGTAAAGCTACTGGGATGATTTCAGGGTTCCTCTTCTCTAGAAGTTTTAGGAGAAATGCAAGCGAAAAAATATTTCTTGAGTTATTGACATAACACCTAGGGACAAATAGTGTCACATACCCTCTGAACATAATATTTATGAAATTCCCCTTCACATTGTATAGTGATCCACTGATAAGGAGGAAAATTATTATATGTCTCTTCATAAAGTAGGTTGAGTGGTAAAGAATAAAAACATGAGTGTCTTATTTCTACAAAATATGTAGGCTATTTCTGGATGTAAAAAATCTAGTTTTTCTAAGGTAGCACTATCTCATAGAAATATAACACATGGCCCATATGAAATTTTAAATTTTCTAGTAGTAACATCAAAAATGAAAAAATAAACAGGTACAAATTTTAGTTAATATTTGACTTAGAGATAATAGCAAATTCATATGCAGTTGTAAGAAATAATATATTAAGATCCCTGTACCCTATATCCAGTTTCCCCCACAGATATCTTAGTACAATATCACAACCAGGATATTAATATTGATACAATCCACGAATTTTATTCTCATTTCCCCAGTTTTACTTGTACTCATTTATGTATGAGTGAGTGTGTGTGTGTGAATTAGTTTTATGCAGTTTTATCACACTGGTTCATGAGTCCACCACTGCAGTCAATTCACAACAGTTCCTTCACCAGAAGCATCCTTCCTGCTATACTATTGTAACCACAACCACCTTCCACTACCTCTCCTGTCTCACATTCCTAACCTCTGGCAACCACTAGCCAGTACTTCATGCCTATAATTTTGCCTGGTACAGTAAATTAATTTTAATAACACAATTTATTTAACCTAGTATATCCAAACTATTACCATTTTAACATGTATCAGTATAGAAATATTAAGATATTTTATAACCTTTACATAATACCAAGTCTTTAAAACTGAGCTGTATTTTTATAGTACAGATCAATTTAGATTAGTGATAATTTAAGTGCTCAATGGCTACATGTGTCTTATGGCTACTGTATTTAGCTCAGATCTAGGAGATGGATTTTTGCTCTAAATCTACCATGTCATCCAATTTAGAGGTGTAAAATCTACGGAAATGTAGAAATCAGGGAATGTTGGAGAGCTGAAAACAATCTTAATGTTTAGCATTAGGAATCTTATGTAAAAGGTTGTACAATACCCTAAAAACATTAAAATTATGTTTACAAAGAAGACAAAATAACCTGATACAGGGTGACTACATATTTCAGTTTGCCTGGGACTAAGGAGTTCCTTGAGACATGGGCTTTTCACTGCTATATAACCCCATGGGAACCCTAATGCTAACTTGATGGGAAAATCCTTGTAATGGTTAATATACATATGTACATATGTAATATATATCAATATATGCACATAGATATGAATGATTTATATATGTTCTATACACAAGAGATCAGCAAAAATATTCATAGAAAAGTATTTTAGAAACCAATGTAGTAAATAGGGAATCATTTTTAAAAGTAAAGCTGAGGTATCACATTAAAATAATTGGCCTATGCAAAGCAGGCATAGAACAATAGGGACTTGGGAGGGCTCTCAATTTTTTCATTGTAGAATTACAAATGGGACTAGAAAATCTTAACATCTCCTCCACTTTTAAAATTCTGCAATGATAATTCCAAATAAGCCTTTGTACAGCCCATAATTACTACCAAAATCAGGAAGCAATTTCAATATTCATGAAAATGTTTATAGACTATCTGTGAAGCAAATATGACTTTGAAAGACAGGTGAATTTGGTCTATGCGAATGGAAGAAGGGAGGTAATTCCCAGAAAATGAACAATAAGGAACTCAACAAGACACAGAAATGAAACAATTGAGCTAAAGTCTTTCTAGGAAACACTTCAAACATGAAAAAAAATTATTCTAAAAGAATTTTATTGATCACCCTTAAATAATTTCTCTCTGTATTAACAACTGAAGTTTACATTTGCCAAATATTTTATAAACATAAGGTATGAGTTTAAGGGAAATGGTCACTTGTTTTAAAATTTATTTTGGTTTAGATCACATATCATTCAAAGTCTTTATCTATGTAGATAATAAATAATAAATAGCTTTTGATGCTGGTGGGAGATGTGGGAAAGGGAAACTTGCCTTTCATTATTACGTCAGTTCCAAAAAGTTAATTTTTCTAGTACACCATTGTTCAAGTTCATGTTTTTATCTAAAAAGACTTTGATAACAGTCATAACAAAAGTTTCACCGGTACCCGGACAAGTCATTCCTTCACTGTTTCTGTGAAATAATGGTACCCAGTTACTTTTTCAAAACATATAAAGATATTGAATCTTCCTATCCATGATCACGGAATGTTTTTCCACTTACATGTGTCCTCTCTTATTTCTCTGAGCAGTGGTTTGTAGTTCTCCTTGAAGAGGTCCTTCAGAAGCAATATGGAAAGGATTCTCTATTTAATAAATTGTGATGAGAAAACTAGCCATAGTTTTCTCAGAAAACTGAAACTGGACCCCTTCCTTATGCCTTATTTAAAAATAAACTGAAGGTGGATTAAAGACTTAAACATAAGACCTAAAACCATAAAAACCCTAGAAGAAAACCTAGGCAAAACCACTCAGGACATAGGCATGGGCAAAGACTTCATCACTAAAACACCAAAAGCAATGGCAACAAAAGCCAAAATTGACAAATGGAATCTAATTAAACTGAAGAACTTCTGCACAGCAAAAGAAACTATCATCATAGTGAACAGGCAACCTAGAGAATGGGAGAAAATTTTTGCAATCTATCTGTTTGACAAAGGGCTAATAATCAGAATCTCCAAGGAACTTAAACAAATTAAAAAAGAAAAAAAAAAAAAAAAAAAAGAAAAAAAAAAAAACATAAAAAAAAATAGCAAAAAGATAAGAAGACACTTCTCTAAAGAAGACATTTATGCAGCCAACAAACATATGAAAAAAAAAGCTCATCATCACTGGTCATTAGAGAAATGTAAATCAAAACCACAATGAGATACTATCTCATGCTAGTTAGAATGGCGATCATTAAAAAGTCAGGAAACAACAGATGCTGGAGAGGATGTGGAGTAACAGGAACGCTTTTACACAGTTCTTGGGAGTGTAAATAAGTTCAACCAAAGACAGTGTGGCAATTCCTCAAGGATCTAGAACCAGAAATACCATCTGACCCAGCAATCCCATTACTGGGTATATATCCAAAGGATTATAAATCATTCTACTACAAAGACACATGCACACACACATGATACTGTTCACAATAGCAAAGACTTGGAGCCAACCCAAATGCCCATCAATGAAAGACTGGATAAAGAAAATGTGGTACATACACACCATGGAATA
The DNA here is from genome assembly GCF_003255815.1 of Theropithecus gelada. Classification (NCBI taxonomy): domain Eukaryota; kingdom Metazoa; phylum Chordata; class Mammalia; order Primates; family Cercopithecidae; genus Theropithecus; species Theropithecus gelada. The sequence continues at coordinate 32,844,829 of NC_037686.1, read as the reverse complement.
CCATGCAGCTATAACAAAGGATGAGTTCATGTCCTTTGCAGGGACATGGATGAAGCTAGAAACCATCATTCTCAGCAAACTAACACAGGAAGAGAAAACCAAACAGTGCATATTCTCACTCATAAGTGGGAGTTGAACAATGAGAACATATGAGCAGAGGGAGGGGAACATCACACACTGTGACCTGTCAGGGGGTGGGGGGCTAGGGGAGGGATAGCAATAAGAGGAATACCTAATGTAGATGATGGGTGCAGCAAACCACCATGACATGTGTATACCTATGTAGCAAACCTACACGTTCTACACATGTATTCCAGAACTTAAAGAGTATAATAAAAAAAGAGGAAGAAAAAAAAGTATAAAGAGAAACAGACAGAGACAGAGACATAAACAGAGACAGAGATAGGAAGAGCAAACCTTGAAATGAAGCAATTTAGTTAGGTTCTAAATTGTGAGCAAGAGAAGAAAAGAAAGATGAGGAGTGATGATCAAGGTCCTAAATTTAGAATGAGATTCATATGTGGGAAGTGAAAAGACTGGCTTCTCTAAGTAAAAGATTCTTTGCAGAGTTGGAATGATAGAATAGGACCAGATTGAGGAAGGTCACATCAATCTGAATAGTTTGGAATTTATCTTCTAGGTAGTAACAAAGTACATGAATTGTACATGAAGTGACATCATGGGAGTGGCATTTACTCTCAGGCTGGTTTAATGCACTGCTTATTTCTCAAATCAGAAAAATTCTTTTCATTGACAGTCTTTAAAATTATTTAAGAAGAGCCAATGCTGATAAAACAAACTCCTTTTGCCATCATTTTATCCTTGGATGAGAGTTTTTTACTCAATACATGCCTCAGTTTTAGAAAAATGGCTCCATTCATGGTAAGACATTTTCACTTCATTAATTTTGTTGCAATATTTTGGCAAATTTGAACACCTTAAAGCATTAGAGTATATTTTGATATATCACAGGAAACAATGTATTCTTAACGTTGGATAGTATAATACATAGCAGACACCACAGAGCCAAGTCATAATCCTTTACAGAAAAAGCACATTCAAACACGTTTGAAATTTCAATTAAATACCCCCACTGAAGCCCAGACCACCAGTTATCATTAGAAGGCAACAAGTCAAGCTTGAACCTTAGAAACGATTATAGTAGTAAAAATAACAGAACTCAAATAAAATTACATCTCCACCTATTCAACATGTGAATGAAAATTTAAGGTAAAAATCCGTAATTCTACTTATCCAGATGTGTGGATGATGCTTCTTTTAACATCCCAAATTCACAAAGTAAAAATAACACATACCTTCTTTATGAAATAAAAGTAAATTGTGATTAAGAGGAGACAAAGTAAAAAATGCATGATTATTGCTTGACGAAATAACAGCAATAAAAAATTGTCTCCAATGAACTCTTTGGAAGAGAATTTCTTCCAGTTTTCTAGAATATTATGGCTCAACGCCTGTATAAACACATTCAAGAATGTGTGCAAAATTCATTCAAAAACTTTATTAATTCCTTTATTCAAATATTCATTAAACATTCATTATATGTCAGGCATTGTACAAAGTGTGGGGATACAAGGATATAATACCATTTATCTGAACTTTGACAAGTGTGAAAACTCTGAATAATTAAACCCTATGGGAAGAAGTGTCTAGATTTTCAAATTAATGAAATGAAGTATGAATATACTGGATACATGAATAATACTGACACTTTTGTCATTAATCTAGAGAAATAAGCATTTGCAATATTATTTTCTGCTTATCTTCTGCTTACTGATCTAGCTTGAGAAGGGAGTAGCTGACAATGCCATCTTACCCAATCCTCCCATTTTTTTCTTTGTAAATTACCCATTTGAACTCATGAAATAGGCTCCTATAGCCGTATCGTAAATATGACTCTACCCTTTCTTGACCACTCTTATTGGAGTGAAGGAGGACACCTGATGTAAGAAAAGCAACTCCATTACATAGGCTTAGCCAATCAGATTTTCTCTTCTGGAAATTTCTATTGTGCCTCAAAACATAGCTCAGTAGCTATAGACAATAAACTAATAAGAACATGTAATGTTGGAGATAGAGTGGTTGTGTTTGGGTTATGCTGAAATGTAAGAGTAAGTAATCTGCAGGAACAGAGAACCCTGACATGCAACAGATTGGGGAGGCATGTTTCCAGAAGTCATACTTCTGCTAGTCAAAATGGAAAATGGTCCATGGCCACTAAGGCATTGGTCGGCTGAGGCATGTAACGAGATAGTGAAATCTGCAGTCAGTAGGAAAAACAAACAAACAAACAAACTAGCAATTGGACGTTTTATTATAGTGTCGCTATCATCCATGATCTTTAAATGGACTAAAGTGGACTATGGAAATATGCTCTCTGGGTTTTTTTCACTGAATCAAGAATTTCCAACAATATCTCTTTAGAACTGTATCTCTTCATTCACAAGGTCATTTCTTCTAGGTGACATGGTTGTCTTTGGCAGACAGAATGACAGAGGTCAAGCATATGGTGTGTGTCAAACAGGTTTTGTAGGATGCAGAGGTAATAAAAACTTACTCGTAAGTCAGTGTTACCTCTAGATTTGGAATGCTTTTAGAAAGAAAAATTGGGTCTTCATTTACTGTAGAAGAAATTTGCTCTTAAGCAACTCTGACATTAAAAAATCCAGGTGTGTTGGGTTTCCTTTACAAGAAGGCATGTTGCAGCATCTGCCCCAGGGCCAAATAATTTCCTGTCAAGCAATTTATTTTCCAACTAAGAATGAATGAAGACATGGTGGTAAAAGTATGCTGGGTAATATGACAACAGGCTGGGCACTGAATTCAGTTCTTTCTGTGCCCGTATGCAAGAGGTTGGTGTTCATGAGCTTGCCAAAGGACATAGACACTCCTCCTCTTCTAAACATCTGTGGGTGATCCATTCCCCCCCAAATGACAGTATCTGTCTTCCTGCTAGCTGGTTGGAGAGCTAGTGTGCCAGACTCTCACAGCTGTGGGGGCACAGCTGACTATCCATCTTCAAAATGCACCACATGCCAGTGGTTTGAAATAGCTTGGAAAAGTCACTTCTTACAAAGAAAAGTTTATCTGAGAGCTGAGCTTCTCATAAGGACTGTGTTTCACTTTCCCCTCCACTTCTGCTCACAAAGAGGGCAGCCCAGGTGGGAAGTACCTTTTATCAGATAATGACCTTGCCTCTGGGGACTCTTTCCATCAGATTTCAACAGCATGACTGAGTCACCTGGGCTGCATGCTTTGAGAAACATTCACCGCCCTGAATAAAGGTCATCCTCATTTTCCAAACATGATGGCAGCTAGGTATTTTTAAAATTACAGTTATGTCCCATAAAAACTTCCCCTATTTTTGCTCACAGGAAGAATATGAATTTATAGAAATTCGCATTTTGATATGAATGAATCGATTCTAGGTATTCATTTGTTTAACTTATTTGCTGCTATTTCAAATTCTATGTTATATTTTGAGGAGAACTCCTTAAATTTATGTTTTAAATATTAATGTACATAGAATCTAATCATTTAGCAAAATGTGCCCCAAGGCATCCAAACAAGTAATAGGAGATATATACACACACACACACACACACACATATGTGTGTATATATATGTATATGTCTGTATATATACATATATATGTGTCTGTGTATATATATAGGGGAAAAATAGGGGAAGTTTTTAAGGGACATAACTGTAATTTTAAAAATGTCTAGCTGCCATCATGTTTGGAAAATGAGGATGACCTTTATTCACACACATGTATTTATATATTTACCTATGTATATATACATATATATGTAAAAACACACATGTATTCATATAGTGTGTGTATTCAGGCATATAAAGATACATATGTACCCTGTAACCTATACAAAAATACTGTTTTATTAAGTAACATGACATTTAATGCCCTAATTATATGATTCACCTGGAGGTTTTACATACATCTCCATGGCAATATCGCCCTACTTTTATTTAAGTACAAATTAATCAATGCAACGTGTGCAGATAACAAGGAATCGATGTAATTTCTAGTACCTTAAATTATGGCTAGGTTCATAAGATTGACAAATGCATTGATTGACAGTTCCCTAAGTTAACTGGTTCTTTGAAAAAATTGATGAATCTTGTCTAATAACAGATAACTACTTCTCCACCCAACAAATGGCTCTTCTTACAGGCAAGAGTGTTTTTTGATTTACCTAGTGAATATGATTTCTCAGTTCATATCTCAGATTATTTACAAATGCATCTTAAGGTCTAGTGCTCATTTATTAATAGAATAGGAAAAGTAAAAAGGTTTATAATAAATAAGCATTTATATTTTGATACCTTTTTTTGTAAAATTAAAAGTTCCATTATATGTAAATTATTTGGCATAGTGCCATAGTTTTGTTTTTTTTGAGACAGAGTCTCACTCTTGTTGCCCAGGCTGGAGTGCAATGGTGTGGTCTCAGCTCACCGCAACTCCACCTCCTGGGCTCAAGTGATTCTCCTGCCTCAGACTCCCTAGTAGCTGGGATTATAGGCTCACATCACCATGCCCAGCTAATTTTTGTATTTTTAGTAGGGACAGGATTTTACCATGTTGACTAGGATGGTCTTGAACTCCTGACCTCACGTGATCCGCCTGCCTCCGCCTCCCAAAATGCTGGAATAATAGGCGTGAGCCACCGTGCCCAACTGGCATAGTTTTTTGCACAGAGAAAGCGCCAGTGAATGTTTGTTATTTTGTTTCATTAAAATGATGAGGTACCATGATAGCCATGTCAGAAAGGCCAAATGTCATATTCTGCTTTCTCTGCGTTAGGGGAAATGATGAGCAGAGGGACTGAGAGAGAACTGAATATGCTTCACATATGGATCCATTAAATGGGTCCATGTATATTCCAAAAGATTCATGCTGGCGTCCAACAGAGGTAAAAGACCAGCTTCCGGAGAGCAGAGAATCAGGCAAATAAATCGTTGATTTTAGGTAGATATGTCTGGAAATTATTTAAGAGATGGGATAAAAAACATGAACGGATTTAAAACTCTTGTAGTTGTTATCCCCATCTAAGTAATATTGTCTCTTCAGTGGTTGAATCTTTAAAGAAAAATGCCATGTTTTAATACATAAAATCTATTTTTGGTAATGAGATTACCGTTTTATTTACATGTCTTGCTTTTTGAAGTTTTACATTAGATATTTGAAAAATTAAAAGAAAGACATTTGTTTCAGTTAAAACATTTAAAAAATCAGTTTTTCATACCAGTATATATAATATACTAGTCTAGTCTAAACACTAGTAATTATCTTATTATGAATAAAATTACACTAGTAATTATCTAGTAATTACTATACTAAAAGTAAATGCATACACAGTATGTAACATTTAAAAAAGGCAAGACAGAGAGTTTTGCATAGTTTAAATAAAAAATGAGAGAACATCTACCTCTCTTTTTACACACATCAGGTTGACCAAATGTGAATTGAGAGAGATTATCAAAAGTATTTTATATATGAAAAATATGCTATTTATAAGTATCTTGTTTTAAAAACAATTGAAGTGTGGGGCTGCTTAGGATAGTACTTTGGTGCCTAGTTCTATTAATTTCCTAAGGACAATAATTGCTTATATTTGAGTATTCATAATATTTCAAAACACTTTCACATATATTTTTCTGTTTCTCAAAAGAGTCATATAATATGGCGAATATTTATAATTAAACTAATTTTGAATGAGTAAGTGGAACCATAGGAAACAGACATAGTTTACCAGAGCTTACAGAGCAAATTACTTTCTAGAGCTGTTCTAGGGACCTGGAAAGGGACAGACACCCCCAGGGGCATCTTCCCATCAGAAATGGAAAGTTCTGCTTTGCCCCAACCTGCATCTGAAATACTGATTAATGTACTAGTTTTCTCTCTCCAGACACTTTTTCAGATAGCATCTGTCAAAAGCTGCCTTGGACAAAGCTCAGAAGGAAACTTGTGTATGCAAATCCTTTTCTTTAGAGGAGAGAGGGAGGGAGGGTATCTGTATGACGTGGGTGTCTCTTCTTTCTCAGACTGATATCTCTATCTCCATTTGAGTTCTCCTCTGAACAATGAAGGATACTATCTCAAAACCAGCTTTTCCCTCCTCGGCTGACCTACAGAAACAATAACTACAACAAACTCCCAGTGAAAGGAGTGTGTCCTTTTCCTTTTGACTGATAAGAGTTCACAGCATTTTCAGAATAAGCAGCAATTTTGTATTCTCTGTGTTAGGAGTATGCTGAATGTGTATGGGGCAATAAAGATGGGGATAAACAGAGGAGATGGGCCACAGGGACTTGCTTAGGAGAGAATTGGGCTGTCGTTTGAGGAAGAGGATAAAACAGATGGTAACAAAGGGTCTTCTCTTCTGAAAATCATCCTTCTTTAGTATGTTGAAAAACTTCAAAATAAGAAAAGCAGCTTTGCCTCTTTAGCACTTTAATTTTCTGTAATTTTCTTTGATGGAACAGCTGATCCACATAGTCACCTCAGGTATTATCTAAGTGGAGATTGAATTACTTTTATACTACTACCAAATGTAAAAAAAAAAAAAAAAAAAAGAATTAAAAAATAAAAATTCATAAACTTTATTTTCACCACCGTTTTCTTTCCTTATGCTTGTTTGGAATAGTAATTACTTATTCTAATCCTGTTTAAACTGCCTTTCGACAAATATACTAAATATAAAATTTAAACACTTAGACAGAATTAGAAGATGCCATTGAGCAAAGCTGTGTTCATTATCTAACCAAAGAAAAGAAGTTGAGAAGAAAAAAAAAAGCCACAAATGGCAAGACTTTGAAGAATCTACTTATCTTTTCCACTCCAGTGATTTTAGACTTTCCCAACAAATTGAAACACCGTTTTCTAAACAATAATGTAATGTCTTTTTGACATCACAAAAGAATGCTTTTAAGGCTAAAAAATGCATTTCCCTTGTGTAATCAAAAACAAAAACCCTATAAATTATAATGCAATGAACAGTTCAATTCCTCTATTGAATATATTTAAAGGTTATGTGCTGATTAAGCTCTTTGTCATTTGTGTTAACTGTCTAGTGAAAGCTTTCTGAATCTGGTTTAACCCATATTTAAATGCCCTAGTGGTAGCCCTGAAATAAAAACGTGGAAAAGTAATCTTAGCTTTTGTTCCCTTATATATTTTAATAAATGTTGTTGCATGTTTCTAATAACATTTACGTCTTACACAGAATGCCAAATGGTTGAGTCTTTCAGGTGAAATCCCAAGAACAAATTTACACATTAAAATGTAAAGCAAGTTGACAATGAGAGCAATGTTTTCCAGAGGAAGATGATGTGATTTTTCTGTTTCATAATAACTCTTTGTAGTCATTTCAGTTTTACCTATAGATAGGCTTTGCTAAGACTTTGCAGAGTATCTTTATTTTCCCTTTGTTATCCTCTGCATGACTGAGAGTCTTAAAACTATCTTGTGCTTTCACAGATGAATAGATTCCACTTCTTTAACATAATCATTTGCAAGTTGATAGAAACATTTGCTAGATAAAACAGATGGAATGTGATTCAATCACCTTTGCATGAAACTTCTGCACAGAGAGAAAAACCAATCAATCAATCAATTAATAAAAATAAAGAGAAGACCCTAAAGTATTATTAGTGGGGATGCATTTACATAACAGAAGATACCAGAAGACATTGCTGCAGTTTGTGAGGTGGCCGTATTTGAGACATCGTTAAATGAGGATAAAATAAAGGCATCTGACAACCAAAGGCTGCCCGTTGACAGTAAAACATCCAGCTTTCTAGTTGCCAACACTTTGATTTCAGGAAAAGGAACAGGGGGACAACCATAATGTAGATTTAGTTTTCATACTTAAAAATGTAACTGTCTTTGGGAAACAAAAATACAGCAAGCTCAGTTTATTATAGTTTAATAAGTCTAAAACAGAAAATTAAGCAGGAGGCTCCTTTCCATGATAAATGTCTGCTGCCCAGTTAAGTGGTAAAAGTGGAAACAAAAGAACATCCAATAAACATGGATATGTATAGAGAAGGATGAGCACATGGGGACAACTATCAATCCTGTTCATGGACTCTGTAAATTCGGACAGGTTCTTTAAATGATCTAAGTCTCACACTGTAAGTGTTTTGAAATACAATGAACCATGAAGATCTCTTCCAGCATTAAGATTTTTATTTCTGAGACTATCCCACCTGTTGTTGGGATGTCAAGTAAAATCTGAAGGTCTTCCTTGAACTGTGCCTCAGTCCCACAGCAGGGACAGAATTTTGGGCTGGAGAACCAAAGTTCCAACCATATGAAATATTAAGGATGTTTTCCAACCTGGAAACTGTGCTACAGCCCTTCTTTCTCCACCCTAGAAATAACTTGCCATCTATGGTGTCTTCAGGCTAGGGATCTGTCTGGTTTTTAGACTGGGTAAGTGAAATAAGCCTACCTATTTCAACGATGTAGATGACTCTGGAGCAAGTAAAACTTTCTTATTCCCCCTGAATACTCATTCTTTTGTGCTTATAACTTTTCCTCTACATTGTTTCTTCTTCCAGTTCCTCAATTCTTTCCATTCTTAATATCCAAATTTATAGAATACGTATGGTAGGTATTTAAGAGAAAATATCATATCAAGTAAGTCATCAACTCCTGTTTTTGTGTGAAAATAGATCTGATTTTAGTAGTAGTATAAGAAAGCTGACTCTCTTATACTACTTATATGTTCTTCTTATGAGAAGACTAATAAACATAAAATGAGCATTTAAAAAAATACAAATTAAAGAAGTAAAAGAAATCAATCAATTGATATTTAGCACATGGAAATGTTTTGTATGCTATTTCTCCTTTAAATTAATGCCTTGCTGATATGATAATGCACAAAGTACCATTGACTCTCATTTATTGAACATTTACTGTGTGTTAAGGGCATGAGCTCTGAAGCCAGAGCACTTTTTTTGAATCTTCACTCTGCCACGTAGTGGCCTTCAGTTATTCATCTTCTCTGTGTCTTACATTCCATTTACAGTGTGGAAAGAAATGAGTAAAAATAATATAGACCTCACAGGATTATTGAGAATATCAACTAAAGTGATATTTTTGAAACAGTTAGCATTGTTCCTGAAACAAAGGTAATATGAAAATATAATTAACAATTATTATCAATACTATTACTGTTATAATTATTTGCACACAGTCTGCATTACTGACTTTAGTATTATCCTAGTTAATTCTCCTCTGAACTCTATGAGTTAAATACCATTAAAACCTTCATTTTAGATATGAGGAAAATAAAGCATAAAGGAAGTAAGTATATTGTGGAAGGTTGGAAAATAAATGGTAAATCTCAGACCTGCTCAGAAATTCTCCTCTGTCTTGTCCCTCTTTGAGTTTTCTCTGGTTGGCCTACTCTTCACAATCCACACTTCTCCTTTGGTCTCTGCCTAGGACTGTGGATTATACCAGTGAACCTGTCTGATTTTCAGAACTGTGTCTCTTTACATATGACCTGTTTAGTTTTGAGGACCATCAATCTAAAAGCATAAGAAAAGAAATGCTAGTATTTCCTAGACTTCTTGAAAACATTTAAGTAACTCTTAAATATAATATCCTAGAATTCTTGAAAACATTTAAGTAATTCTTTTTCACTCTCAGAAATTTAGTGTTTATCACTTGCCATTGTCCATAATCAGAGATTATAGTTTGTCATTTTAGAAGATAATTCTACACGCATGTGCATGCACACACTCACACACACATTAAATCCTAATGGTGGATTTTTAGCTTGTATATTAGGGTAGAAATTCGTGGTTAATTTTTATTTATGAAATATCACTTGTTTCATTCCTGAAAATACTAGATAGGCTTCAACGCATATCAGAAATACTGGAATTATGTAATATAACCATGAAACCCCTTGAAACACAGAAGGTTTTAAAATAGTTTCTTTTACCTGTTCTTGTTCAATATCTGAATGAAAATAAACAGTGATAATTCCCCTGCTCTTCCCAATTTTACGATTTATCTCCTAGGGGTTGGTTGACAACTGCAGATCTGACCACCTCTTCCCCTACTGCTGTTTTGCAAAATGAGGGCGTGCTGTTATGTCTGAAGTAGGGTCACCCACGCCTCCTCCATGGGCTAATAACCACTATGCTGTAGTAAAGAATTTGCACGACTTGTAGTCAAAGTATACTCTGACTTTTGATCTCTCTTTTTATTAACCAAGCCTCCTGCAATACAGTTCTTCAAAGTGTTTATAATTCAACCCTGTCTCTACTAAAAAAAATACAAAAAACTAGCTGGGCGTGGTGGCGGATGCCTGTAGTCCCAGCTACTCGGGAGACTAAGGCAGGAGAATGGCGTGAACCTGGGAGGCGGAGCTTGCAGTGAGCTGAGATCCGGCCACTGCACTCCAGCCTGGGCGACAGAGCGAGACTCCGTCTCAAAAAAAAAAAAAAAAAAACAAAGTGTTTATAATTCAATGCAACTCCCTTTCTTTTACTTTTTGTTCGATTTTTTAATGTTAGTAAAATACACTTACCACAAAATTTACCATTTAGACATCTTGAAGTTTACCATTCAGTGGCCTTAAGTACATTTATATTGTTACATAACCATCACCACCCTCTATCTCCACAACTTTTTAAACTTCCCAAACTCAAACTCCACAATAATTAGACAACTCCTTATTGCCTCCTCCTCCTAGCCATGTGAAACTGGCATTCTACTTACTGTCTCTATGAACTGGACTACTTCAAGTTATGTCCTATACATGGAATCATAGTGTTTACCCTTTTGTCACTGGCTTATTTCACTTAGCACAATGTCCTCAGGTTTCACCTATGTTGTTGCATGTTCTAAGGCTGAATATCGTTTTAGGTAGACAGTCATGTGCCTCATAACAACTTTTCAGTCAATGTCAGACTGCATATACAAAGGTGGTCCCATAAAATTATAATGGAGCTGAAGAATTCCTATCACCTAGTGACAAGGTAGCTGTCATAATATGGTAACACAATGTGTTACTCATGTGTTTGTGGTGATGCTGATGTTCACACATCTATCACGTTGCCGGTTGTATAAAAGCCTAGGACATACAATCATGTAAAATACAGAATACCTGATAAAGACTGTAAGTGACTATGTCATTGGTTTATGTTTTTACTATACTATATTTTTAATCATTAAAGTATAATCCTTCTGCATGTGTATGTGTGTGTGTGTGTGTGTATACATATATATTTAAAAAGTTAACTGTAAAACAGCCTTAGACAGATCCTTTAGAAGGTATTCCAGAAGAAAGAATTGCTGTCATAGGAGATGACAGCTCCATGCATGCTAATTGCCCCTGAAGACCTTCCAAGTGGGACAAGATATGGAGGTGGAAGACAGTCATACTGATGATCATGACCCTGTATAGGCCATGGCCAAATGTTCGTTTGCATGCTAGTTTTTAACTAAATAGTCCAAAAATTTTGAAAAAAAATAGAAGCTTTTTGAATAACTATTCAAAGAAAGAAAATATTTTTGAACAACTTCACAAGGTATTTATATTTTAAGCTAAGTGTTATTATAAAAGAGTCAAAAACTTTTAAAAGTTTTTAAAGTAAAAAAAAAATGTAATAAGCCAAGCTTAATTGCCTATTGAGGAAACATAAATATTTAAAATTAGTGTAGCGTAAGCGTACAATGTACTGTGTTTATAAAGTCTACTGTGTAGAGTATGCCATATTTTACTATTTTAATATCAAATGTTAATATAATATATATTTTAATATTTCCTCAGCTATTTCATGCTTATATTAACTGTATTTTAATTGCTTATACAAGATTCTTATGGTGTCTCAAGGAGACCTCATGAAAAGTAACCAAGATGGAATTTAATGATCTGATTCATGATTTTTAATAGCACCTTCATCCTGGATAATTTAATAGTCTAACTGTAGACTTTCTGTGTATTTCGTCAATTGCCACATTAAAAATGCAGGGCACTCAAGTTAAAGATATAAACAATTACAAATATGTATACCAGTATTTGAAGTATGCTTTCTCTTTTCTCTAGTTACAACACAGGTGATCCTCAAAGGTGTTCTGGCTCCCTGAGAATTCATCTTCTCCATCTTAGAAATCTATTCCATGTCTGAAATCCAATCAAGAAGAAAAAGCCATACCTTTGAAGAGTACCCCACGTGAGTCAGCTGTAGTGAGAATATGACACAACTCAGAAAATAAGGAAGTTGGAGCTATACATGTGTGTTAATTACTCATCAGAACCATGGACTCATCTGGAATTTCCAGTGTGAATCATTTTGACCGAAGAACAGGCCATCCACCAAAAGCTATTTGTTTGCTCGCTTTTTATTTTGTATGCAGTTTACAAGAATCAGGGGGGAAAATGAAATAAGCATTAATGACAATAAAAATCAAGATTCTGCTAGACCATTTACGGGGAAAAGCAACTGTAAATAGATTGGAAAGTGCCACCAAAGAACTTCAGTGTGCCTGTTCCTCTCTGTCTCTGTCTTTGTCTCTCTCTCTGCTTTTAAGGATGCTCCTCCCAACTTCAGCAATCAAGGCAAAAGTAATCCCTCAGGGAATTCATAACTCTCTATGAAAGAAAGTAATTTTTACTTTAAAAAGGAACATTGGTTTTTCAAATTGGTAGACAGACAGACATATAATGAAGGTAAAATGGTCCATACTGTTACAGCCTCATCTCCACTCACTCACTCACTTGTGATTTACCCTGGGTAAATAGGATGTTTCCTCAGTGGTAATTTAAACATTTGCTGCTCCCACTTCCGAACTTGCTATATGTCTTCAATCACATTTTGACTATGAATGGATGGGAGCATCTGAACTTACTGGTTTCCATTGCTAGCTTTAAAAATTGTTGTATAAATCTCATATATGTAACAGCATTCAAATAATGGTAAAAAACAAATAGTAACACAAAATCGCTTATTAATATACCAGAATTTTGGATTAGGAAAAAATAAACATCATGTTACCTTCAGTCCCTCATCTGGAAGAGTTTTTACTTCTGGAAAAAGATGTTAAGGAAAGTACTTCAGTTGACTGCCAATCTAAAGTCAAATTAGATAGCAAGGACCCTACGTAGTAGCATTTCACTCTGTCTCTGTCCCTCAGAGGCAATCACTGCATCATAAGCTAATAGTTCTGATAGTTCCTTCTTTTTTAAAAAAATAATAATAATGGCTACCAACCTTCAACTGTTCACTATTTTTTCTGAGAAAGACAATGCACCTTAATAATTTCTGAAGTCATTTTGAATGATACAATATTGAGAATAATCACCATTGAAATGTGTATTAAAGGTGTAAACATTTGTCCAGACATTACCAATAGTAATATTATAATAGTAACATTAAAGCAGCATAGATACTACCTGAGGAGATGTAACACAATTAAAAACCAATGTATAACATTTTTTATTTCTAAGTCTATATCCATCCATATGAATTCTACATCTTGTGTTCATTTTGTTAAACTAATCCAACAAACATTATTTATCCCTAATAATGCTTCTTTCATATGTGCATGTCTACTTATAAAATGCTACAAATAAGTATTTAAGCATCAGATTTAAGAGTATGATTAAGGAGCTGGAAATATGTTTTAAAATTCCTTAATATCACTCTAGAAGTTTACATCTATATCACTTAAAATCCTGTCAAAACTTTGAAAACAAAATGTAAAACTTTCTTGAACCTATCTTTAATATTCTTATTTTACTTGTTCATGTAAATTTTGTTTAAAATTTTAATTGAAAAGTAATATATGACTTCTCTGGATAAAAAGGAATATATTATTTATTGCAGAAAATGTAGATAATCAAAAAGGCAGAAAAAAACAAATCAGTACTGTGTTAGTCAGTGTTCTCTAGAAAACAGAGCCAATATGTAAGAAGAAATTTATTATGAAAAATTGGCTCGTATGATTATGGAAACTGAAACATTCTGTGATTTTCCTGCAAGCTGAAAACTCAGGAAAGCCAGTGGTGCCATTCAGTCCGAGTTTAAAGACCTGAGGATTGGGTGATGCCCACTCAGAACCACATCTGGAAGGGTAATCTACTAAGTCTATGCAAGATTTAAATGCTGATCTCATTTGGAAACAACCTCACAAATACACCCAGAAATAACTTTGAACTCATTTTGATATCTCTAGCGGCTGTTAGGCTGTTGATTTTTACCATAATTGCAGGCTGATTTTCAAGACTAGCATCAGCTGAATGGGGGGTGGGTGGTGTGGAAACAGGGATCATAAGATGCTATTAATCTCACTTTTTATTATTATTATTATACTTTAAGTTCTGGGTTACATGTGCACATCGTGCAGTTTTGTTATATAGGTATACAAGTGCCTTGATGGTTGTTTTTACACTGTTGGTGGGGGGTGTAAATTAGTTCAACCATTGTGGAAGACAGTGTGGCGAATCTCACTGTTCTTAAAATAATCAACCGTTTTTCTTGAATTACTGCTTCTTCAATTGTTGCAAGCCTCTGATTAATTTCCAGAGTTCTGAAAAAGTTGATTTGAATAATCTTGCCAGTTTTCTTGTTTTTATGGATAAGAAAATTTTGGGGGACTTTAATTGATCATTCTTGCTGACCACACATTTAGCTTTATTTTTTATTATTTTTATTTAATTTTTCCTAGTTTTAAGTATAATTGACAAATAAACATTTATGTATTCACAGTGTACAATGTGATGATTTGATATATTTGTACATTTTGAAATGATTACTATAATCAAATCATTTAACACATCTATCACCACACATAATTAGCTGTGTGTGTGTGTGTATCTATGATGAGGAAACTTGAGATCTCTCTTAGCAAATTTCAAGTAAGCAATAGACCATCATTAACTATAGTCACTAAGCTGTGGATTAGATCCCAAGAATTTATTCATCTTGTAACTGGAAGTTTTCACCCCTTGACCAACATCTCCCCAATTTCACCCACTCCTGGGCCCTGGCAACCATCAATTTATTCTCTGCTTCTATGAGTTTGAGTTTTTTACATTCCACATGTAAATGAGACCATTTGTTTTTCTGTTTGACTTATTTCATTTAGCATAATGTCCATGGTTATCCATGTTGTTGCAAATGGCAAGATTATTTTCTTTTTTATGGCTGAATAATATTCGTGTGTGTGTGTGTGTGTGTGTGTATGTATGTATCACTGTTTCTTTATCTATTTATCCATAGACAAACACTTAGATTGTTTCCATATCTTGACTATTATAAATAATGTGGCAATGAACATGGGAGCAAAGATGTATCTACAATATATCCTTTAGATATACAAGAGATATATACCCAAAGGAAAGGAGATCAGGACTTTCTTTCCTTTGGATATATATCCAGAAGCAAGATTGTCGAATCATATGTCAGTTCCATTTTTAACGTCTGAGGAATTTCCATAGTGTTTTCATAATGGCTCTATCAATTTATATTACCACCAGCAGCATGCAAGTGTTCTCTTTGCTCCATACCGCAGTCAACATTTGTTGTCTCTTGTCTTATTGATAATGGTCATCTTAACAGATGTAAAGGAATATTTCATAGTGGTTTTGATTTGCACCTCCCTGAAGATTACTGACACTGAGGGCCTTTTCCTATACCTATTAACCATTTTTTATGTATTCTTTGGGAAAAATGTCTATTCAAGTCTTTTGCCCATTTTATAACCAAATTATTACTTTTTGTATTATTTAGTTGTATTTTTAAATATAATTTAGATATATTAAAACCTTTTATCAGATATATGGTTTGCAGATATTTTCTTCTATTCTGTAGATTTAATTTTCATTTCGTTGATTGTTTGTTGTGCAGAAGCTTTTTCGTTTGATGTAGTCCCACTGTTAAATTTTTCTTTTGTTGCCAGAGATTTGGTGTCATATCCAAAAAAATGACTGCTGAGACCTCTTGCTTTATTTTTAATAAACACTCATTTTAACTTCAATATTAATTGATGACTGTTTTGTATGTAAAAATTGGCATTATAAAAACATTTCTTTTCAAAATGTATCTGGGGAAGGTTGTTGATTTTATTTCTGTAACTAAAAATCAAAAATATAAACTTTCCAAAATGTAATTTTTTAAATATTTTTAATGCATGGTCCTCCTCGTTGGTTAAATTGTCTTAGTTTCTGATTGTTTTTTTTTGGTGGTAATTATTAGATGGCAATAACCACCCACTGATATTCTCACAGACTTTCTCAGAGCCAAAGAGATGTCCCCCTTTCTCAAACAAGATATAAACAAATTACTTGTATAAAAAGCCATAGCACAGAATGAGCAACCTGCTTTAACTAAGGAAGGGGCAAGGCTGATAACCAGTGGAAACCACAAATCAAGCTGCATTCACAGACAGAACCTCATAGAATCACCGAAGTAGAGAGTAACCAGACTCCAAGAAAGAAATCTTATGTGCACATGGGATTAGATAAGTTTTATTGTTTTTCTTTTTAATAAATAAAGAAAATGAAATAACTGTATTCTTTGGTGGGCACTTTATAGCTCCACTTTGGTTAGGGGTTGCTTCTTTTTTGTTCAAAAATATGAACTTAGGAAAAGCCAATTTCACATGCTGTTAATTTAATTCTCAACAATAAAACCTTACTTCTACTCATGCAAAATGAAATTACCCTTTCTACACCCTTCTTATCTGTCAAACGATTTTTACCCCAAAATAAACTCTGAAGATTTGTCCTATATCCTCATTTTGCAGCAAAATTAAAAATAGACAAGAAGTAATATATTGTGATGAATCTAGCCAGTCCTGTCACTTAAAGATGTTGGTACAATGACCCTGAAAGCCACCTTCTCAAGATTCACACCTCCAGTGAGATGATAGCTTTTTATGGGGATATGTGGTGTTAACTCTGCATTTAATGGAGTATGTAGAAGCATGGTAATTTTGGGGGGCAATTATGTAGAGTAAAATTACCTACAATGTTTTAATCCGGCTTTAAGAGGTTTTATGTACCTCTGTCTCATCATTTTCAGCGTTCTTGACAGAAAAAAGTCAAGAAGGTGAGTTTATGAAATAGGAAAATTTGTCAGATATCCGCTTCTATATAGTATTTTATATAAATACTGTATATTTATATATTAATATTAATATTAAATATTTAAAATATTATTAAATATTATATAAATAGTAATATTAAATATTATATTTAATATATAAATATACAGTATTTTATATAAATATATTATATAATACATATATTTAATATATAAATATACAGTATTTTATATAGAAATACTATATACTTGTATATATTATTATATATTACATAATATATATAAAATACTATATAATTATAATGCTATATATACTATACTGCATATAGTTATACTATATATACTATACGACATAGTTATAATACTATATATAATATATACTACATAGAAACTATAAACTATTATATGATAATTATATATTATATTAATAGTATATAATATACTATATATTATATATGTAGTATATATTATAGTATATTTCTATACATTATTATATACTATATACTATTACAGTATTATACTATATAGAAACGGATTCTTTCCCATTCAATTAAATGTTGTCTACATGATTTCAAAGTATTTTAACTAAGAATGCACACCAAATATGTACAAACAAATAAACATTAATATGAAATATTCAAACTTCTAAAGGTCCAAAGTCCTTGTTCTCCCTATAGGCTTCAGATGTGGGGACATAGAGAAATCTATATCTACAAGTGTGTATATGTGAGTGTGTGCATACATTTTAAATACAGGGCTTTGAAAAGAGCTGTTCAATAGATACTCCTTTGCTAACCTATATTGGGGCAAAAAGAGGGAAAAATACTCAAAGTATAATTTTAATTAAATGTAAAAGAACATAAAAACACAGATATAAAATAAGATACATAAAATTATATGGCAATAATTCTGAAAATTTAGAAAAGGTCAATAATTTTCTGAAAACATCATAATTAGCAAAGTTAAGTTCAGAAAAACAGGTAACTTGTATAAACCAGCTGCCTTATGGAGACTGGAATGACAATTAAAGTCTGCCAATTACACTCCCACCAACGGTGTAAAAGCGTTCCTATTTCTCCACATCCTCTCCAGCATCTGCTGTTTCCTGACTTTTTAATGATCACCATTCTAACTGGAGTGAGATGGTATCTCATTGTGGTTTTGATTTGCATTTCTCTAATGACCAGTGATGATGAGATTTTTTTCATATGTTTGTTGGCCACATAAATGTCTTCTTTTGAGAAGTGTCTGTTCATATACTTCGTCCACTTTTTGATGGGGTTGTTTGGTTTTTTCTTGTAAATTTGTTTTAAGTTCCTTGTAGATTCTGGATATTAGACCTTTGTCAGATGGATAGATAGTAAAAATTTTCTCCCATTCTGTAGGTTGCCTGTTCACTCTGATGATAGTTTCTTTGGCTGTGCAGAAGCTCTTTAGTGTATTAGATCCTATTTGTAAATTTTAGCTTTTGTTGCCACTGCTTTTGGTGTTTTAGTCACGAAATATTTTCTCATGCCTATGTCCTGAATGGTAATGCTTAGGTTTTATTCTAGGGTTTTTATGGTTTTAGGTCTTACGTTTAAGTCTTTAATTTATCTTGAGTTAATTTTTGTATAAGGTGTAAGGAAGCAGTCCAGTTTCAGTTTTCTGTATATGGTTAGCCAGTTTTCCCAATACCATTTATTAAATAGTGAATCCTGTCCCCATTGCTTGCTTTTCTCAGGGTTGTCAAAGATCAGATGGCTGTAGATGTGTAGTGTTATTTCTGAGGCCTCTGTTCTGTTCCATTGGTCTATATATCTGTTTTGGTACCAGTACCATGCTGTTTTGGTTACTGTAGCCTTGCAGTATAGTTTGAAGTCACGTAGCGTGATGCCTCCAGCTTTGTTCTTTTTGCTTACGATTGTCTTGTCTATATGGGCTCTTTTTTGGTGCCATATGAAATTTAAAGTAGTTTTTTCTAATTCTGTGAAGAAAGTCAATGGTAGCTTGATGGGGATAGCACTGAATCTGTAAATTACTTTGGGCAGTATGTCCATTTTCATGATACTGATTCTTCCTATCCATGAGCATGGACTGTTTTTCCATATTTGTGTCCTCTCTTATTTCCTTGAGCAGTGGTTTGTAGTTCTCCTTGAGGAGATCCTTCACATCCCTTGGTATTCCTAGGTATTTTATTCTCTTTGTAGCAATTATGAATGGGAGTTTACTCATGATTTGGCTCTCTGTTTGTCTATTATTGATGTATAGGAATGTTTGTGAATTTTGCACATTGATTTTGTATCCTGAGATTTGCTGAAGTTGCTTATAAGCTTAAGGAGATTTGGGGCTAAGATGTTGAGGTTTTCTAAATACACAATCATGTTACCTGCAAACAGAGACAATTTGACTTCCTCTCTTCCTATTTGAATATCCTTTATTTCTTTCTATTGCCTGATTGTCCTGGCCCGAAATTCCAATACGATGTTGAATAGGAGTGGTTAGAGAGGGCATCCTTGTCTTGTGCCAGTTTTCAAAGGGAATGCTTCCAGCTTTTGTCCATTCAGTATGATATTGGCTCGACCATTGTGGAAGGCAGTGTAGTGATTCCTTAAGGATCTAGAACCAGAAATACCATTTGACTCAGCAATCCCATTACTGGGTATATACCCAAAGGATTATAAATCATTCTACTATAAAGACACATGCACACATGTGTTTATTTTAGCACTATTCACAATAGCAAAGACTTGGAACCAACCCAAATGTCCATCAATGACAGACTGGATGAAGAAAATATGGCACATATACACCATGGAATACTATGCAGCCATAAAAAAGGATGAGTTCATGTCCTTTGAAGGGACACGGATTAAGTTGGAAACCATCATTCTCAGCAAACTAACATAAGAACAGAAGGATAGTATTAGGAGAAATGCCTAATGTAGATGACAGGTTGATGAGTGCAGCAAACCACCATGTCAGTGTATACCTATGTGTAACAAACTCATATGTTCTGCACCTGTATCCTGAAACTTAAAGTATAATTGAAAAAAAACTGTGCAAGCTAAAACAGCCAAAGAACGGCTGGTTTTACTATGAATTTTAAGTTTTAATGATTATACAATTTTAACAACACTTTAACTGTCATAAGTGTTATAACACAATAGGTATTTTGTGAAGTCATTTTCTGAAGGCAGGGTAATTTCAATTAAAAAAACTAACAAAAATAAAACTAAAAAACAAAAAATAATCTTAGCAAGGCAATCTTAATTATAATTTTCCATGGAATTATTTGTCATGTAATATTAACAGATATAATGTAATGGTATATAAAAATGCTATGCCAAAATATTTATTCCAGAAACACAAGAATGATTGATTCAATATTAAGAAATCAACCAGGGTGAGATGGCTGATGCCTATAATCCCAAAACTTCGGGATACTGAGGCCAAGAGGATTGCTTGAGACCAGGAGTTGGAAACTGGCCTGGTCAAACTAGTGAGACAACCATCTCTACAATAAATAAAGGCCAGGCACAGTGGCTCACACCTGTAATCCCAGCACTTTGGGAGGCCAAGGCGGGCAGATCACGAGGTCAGGAGATCAAGATTATCCTGGCTAACACGGTGAAATCCCGTCTTTACTAAAAATACAAAAAAATTAGCTGGGCGTGGTGGTGGGCGCCTGTGGTCCCAGCTACTCAGGAGCCTGAGGCAGGAGAATGTTGTGAACCTAGGAGACGCAGCTTGCAGTGAGCCAAGATCAGGCCACTGTACTCCAGCCTGGGCAACAGAGTGAGACTCGTTCTCAAAAAATAATAATAAAATAAATTAAATAAATAAATAAATAAATAAATAAATAAATAAATAAAATTAGCCAGGTGTGGTAGTGTAAACATGTAGTCCCTGCCGTTGTGCTATTTGGGAGGCTGAGGCAGGAAAGTCACTTGAACCCAAGAGTTACAGGTGCACTGAGCTATGATCACGTCATTTAACTGCAGTGTAGGAGACAGAGTGAGACTCTGTCCCAAGGAAAAGGAAAAAGGAAAAAGGAAAAAGGAAAGGAAAGGAAAGGAAGAAAGAAGGAAGGAAGAAAGAAAGGAAGAAGGGAAGAAAGGAAGCCAAACACTGCATGTCCTCACTCATAAGTGGGAGCTGAACAATGAGAACACATGGACACAGAGATGGGAACATCACATGCCGGGGCCTGTCGGGGTTCAGGGGCCAGGGGAGTGATAGGAGAAATACCTAATGTAGATGACCGGTTGATGGGTGTAGCAAACCACCATGGCATGTGTATACCTATGTAACAAATCTGCCATTCTGCACATGTACCCCAGAACTTAAAGTCTAATTAAGACAGACAGACAGACAGACAGAAAGAAAGAGAGAGAGAGATGCATGTAATACATAAGGAAATTGGAGGTGAAAAATATAATTAAATAGCAAATACTGAAAAGCAATTATTCATGGCATCTATCACTGAACAAAATCCCACGAAATAAAACACATGCACACACACACAGGCACACCAAACAAAGCAAAAGTCTCCAGGTAAACAGAAATCTAAGTGCGGCATGTTGATTTTTATAAATACTTTTTGTTGTATGATTAAATATTCTTTTTCACGGAGGAATGATGCAATTTTCATTAAATCAGCAATAAAAAGGAGAAGCCCTCCATTAACTATGATATTTAATCATCATGGTTTTAACAATTCTAAACCAATCATTTATTCATTCAACAAATACCAATTGCAGACTTGGTATGTACCAGACACTGAGAATACTGCAGTGAGTAAATGATCCTATCTTGAGGTCTTATAAAACTATTTTTTCTAGTGAGAAAAACAGAAAATAAAGAAAGAACAGAAGATATAAGATAAGTGCTATGGTGAAAACCAAAACAAGAAAACCAATCTTGCAAATGTTTCTTAAAATTAATATATAGATATTCTTCAACCTATTAATAGATATCCACTCCTGGAAATCTATTTCCCACAAACAAAATAGCAAACAAATTAATGTCTACACAAAAAATATAAAGACTGAAGAAATTGTGGCAAGTTCTTTCCAAGGAGTATTATTCAATCATTTAAGTGAATGAATTGGATTTCTACCTTTTGACTTGAAAAAAAAAAATCACCTCTTCTAATTAAGAAAAGGAATAAAGACACAGGTAGAATATTCTATTCTTTTGATGGAACACATAGTCAAGGCAGGCAGATCACTTGAGGTTAGGAGTTCGAGAACAGCCTGTCCAACATGGTGAAAATCCGTTTCTACTAAAAATATAAAACTTAGCTGAGGGTGGGGTCTCACTCCTGTAATCCCAGCTACTCACTCAGGAGGCAGCCGCAGGATAATTGCTTAAACCTGTGGACAGAGGTTGCAGTGAGCCACGACTGCACCACTGCACTCCAGCCTGGGCAACGGAGAGACGTCCTGTCTTAGAAAAAAAAAAAGCAATAACAAATAAACAACTATATTGTCTATGTGTGTGGTTTATAGATCTATATACATAGATAGATGCCTATTTAAGATTATATGAGGGTTAGGAGAACATCTAATAGATAGCAAACAATGGTAACCTGGTGGATGAAGTTAATGATTGTGAAAGTAAGCAAAACAACAAAGCCAAAAAATCCAGATAATAGCTGTGTGGTTTAGTATTTGTCCTTTTATGGGGTTTATGAGGATGTGTGAAAAGATTGTTATGAAATGTTCATAGTGGTAGTCTCAGGATGGTATGATTTTAGGTTGTTTTCCCATGTATCTTGTTTGCTATATTATTAAATACTAATAATTGAAATTAAACACAATCCCACTAATTTGCTGATGTGGTACAAATGAGTTTCTGATTTTAGTGCAGTATTTCCTGTAATGTAAAGTGTTACTTAAGAAGTCCTTGCTCTGAAGAGTGAATAAAAGTAAAAATCTATGCTGCCTGTATTAGTCCATTTTCACACTGCTGATAAAGATGTACCCGTGAGTGGGAAATTTACAAAAGAAAGAGGTTTAATGGACTTACAGTTCCACGTGGCTGAGGAGGGAGACCTCACAATCATGGCGGAAGGGAAGGCAGAGCAAGTCACATTTTACATGGATAGCAGCACGCAAACAGAGAGAGCTTGTGTAGGGAAACTGACATTTTTAAAACCAACAGATCTTCTGAGATGTATTTACTATCATGAGAAAAGCATGGAGAAGATCCACCCCATGATTCAATTACCTCCCACTGGGTTCCTCTCAGAACACATGGAAATTGTGGGAGTTAAAATTCAAGATGAGATTTGTGTGGAAACACAGCCAAACCATATCACTACCCAAGAGAATACTTCAAGAAACATGTATTTTTCACATACCTTTAACCTACAATGAGATTCCAGTCTGGAAGCTCAAATAGAGAGATGAGATAGTTTGTCCACCCTTGATGTCCCACCTTCCCTTCAGCCTTAACAAGACCAAATTAAGCAGAATAGCTTTATAAGTTGAAAAATCAACTTGCCTTTGCATCCCTTTAAGACATTCCAAGCATGAATTTCAGTTACAGGATTTGTTACTCCAGAAATGGCTAGAGTAAATCATGCTGTTTAAGGTGAAAAATATAGCCTGCACACCACCATTGCTCTCTTGCTGCAACCTCAGTTCAGGTTCTTTTCTTCCTCATCAAAATGCAAAATACTGTTTCAAAAATTAAGCTAGGCTCTGAGTGTTTATCACAAAGTATATTTGTATTGTCAGCTCTCAGATGCATTAGGCAGTTGGCCTAGTCTGAGTAGATTCCTCAGTGTTTACAGATCACCCACCACCTTGAGAGTTAACAAGAGTGTGCCAGCAGTCTACCTACAGGGGAAGCTCCATGAATACACATCACTCTCCCACTCATGACTAATAATTTAGTTGGTTTCAAATCGTAAGTATAATAACAACCCCACATTAAAAGTCTGCACATCAGACAAACTGGTGGTTATTTCAGCCTCCCAATTCACCTACCATGTTTTAGAGAAGAGAGACCATGAAGCAGGTAAGTCCCATGTCAGACACAGTCCTGGGATATGTATTCATCTGTAACTTTAATGAGAACCTCTCATGATAAAATCCAATATGGTACCATACAATGTAATACAATACAAAGCAGCACAATACAATACAATACAATACATTTTCCCTTGGTTGTGGAAAAAAGTGTTTAACAAGAAATCTATTTTTTTAACTCTTACATTTCTATAATATAAATGTTTCTTAGGGTAGTGAACTGTGAGTAAAGTATCTAAGTAGTGTAAGTAAACAATAGTCATATCCTGAGAATAGTCAAAATCAAACAGTTTTTTCTGAGCAAGGATTTTTCAATCTCCACATGGGTTCTGCACACAACTCTGAAGCAGGATGCATTTGTTTCTAGCTTCCATTTCATCCAGTTCGCACATCCCTTGTGATGTTAGTTCAGGTGTTTTCAGTGTCCTCATAATAATAATAGTAGTGTGAAAGTCCTGTCACTATGTGACTGTTCGTCAGCTAATTATAAAAGACAATTATAGCTGGAAAACTATTTTAAATATACATAATCATATATTTATAACTTTCTAAAGATTTTAGGGATATTGCTGCCAATTCCACGTTTTTTTATTCTCTAAATTTGATCCAATTCTTCTAAAGATCCTGCTCAGAGATTATTTTCAAAGACATATTATATAACATTTAATTAAATTAATGCTGACATAAAATCCAGCCCAATTTAATCTTGGTAAGTGTAGAATTCACCTGGTAGAAGCAGAGAAGCACACGGTTTAGAGAGAAACCCACTGGTCTCAGCCATTGTGTGAGCATTAGTCCACAGTTTGACGGGGAATGAGAAACATCAGTTAATTTAGAAGGTAGAAGTCACTTCTGAAAGAGCCTAGTATAGTAAAAGGGTAAAAATCATAATAATAATAAAGAGCATATATTATGTATTAGGTGCTGTGCTAAACCTTTTACACATCCAAAGCCTTTTTATATTAATGGAGCTAACTCTTCGCAGTTTGATATCCACATTGCATTCCCAATATCTGCTCTTGGTCTAGACACCATTCACTAAAATCCACATAAACTTATTCACATCCACTTGCAAACATTTTTTTTCTGGTTAATAGTGAAAAATCTTATTTTTGTTTGTTTGCTTTACATTTCTTTTATAATTTCAGTGGACAAGACACTGAAGAATTCGAAATTGCATCTCACTTCCCAATCAACACATTGAAGAACAACCTACATCAGAAAGTTCGTGCTGGCATTTGGAAAAAGAAAAGATAGAACACATTTCTGAAATCTGTTGGATGAAGAAGAACCAGGCAAGGACTCAAGTTAAGGGCAAGGGATTTTTCCAGTGGGGTTAAATTAACTGTAAACCTCGTTCTCTTCAAATAGGATCTCGCACATATTCTTTGTTTTTCTTATATAAACGTAAAACGCAAAAATATAATTGTTCTATTTTGTGTAGAGCTCACCAAGAAAAATGAGCTTCTAGAAAAGCAAATGCAATTTTGACAGAAGGTAGAGAAGGCCCCCTCCCTCCAGTGGAAAGAAAGGCCATCCTTGCAATCGTCCTACAAATGAACTGTGTGTCTTAGATGGCACCAATATCTTTCCCAGTATAGCATCCATATACAGAGCTTTCACTCAAGAATATTTTGAGTGGCATCTACAATGTCACTGCAAGTAATGGTATGATTAAAAGAATTAAAACCAAGTCAAGATAAATCAGACATTGTAACGATATCCCCTATGACTCATCACTGCAAAGTTAAGAAGGCTGGACAGGTTTCAGGGAAGAGAAGGGAGAAAATTCTTGAGGTGAAGGATGATTAGGACCCTAGGAAGTGTATCAGGGCTTTGAGGCACAACTGATAAAGGAGGAGGCCAAGATTGTGGTGATTAATCCCATTTACCTGCTGCTTTTAGGAGAGCCATTCCAGTTTTCTTATATTTTAAGTATAGATAAGAATTTCTTTTATGTCTACATTAAAAAAGAAAAAAAAATGAAACCACTATTACTTAAATAAAAAATCAACACTCTTATCCTCACCTCTCATCTAAGAATTATTTTAGAAACTTGTTAAAAATGCAAAGACCACACTTCTAGAGATTCTAGTTCACAGATCTGAAGTGGGTGTCGAAAAACTTATTTTGTTGTTTTCTTTGGTTCTTTAGTTTAAATAAACCCTTTGGTTGATATTGATAAAGGTGGTCCCAGACCACACTTGGAGAAATACCTCTCATGAAGCTCTATGTTTTCATATTAAGACTAATGCTCATCTCCCAACACTTCCAACACATTTTATGTCCTGAAGCTCCCCTTTATCTGATGCAGATCTTTTTGTCTTCTCTAGACATATAAGAAATCTTATTTATTGGCTACAAACAAAATCAACTCCCACCATTTTACCAATGAGAGAAATCTATCTCCCTGAAGATTTGCTAATTATTTGTTTGTGTACCTTTTATGTAATAGAGGCTTTGCTTATGAATATTTACATAATTCTGTATCTCTGTAATTGAGATTGTGCCTACGTCATTTCCAAATAAATTTCTAATATATTTTATACTGTTTCTGTCTACATATCCATATTGCTATGATGATATTGAGAAAAATCAATGTTTTTATTTAGGTTTCTGGTTACCTATTTATCTAAAACATATTAGTGGTTTTAAAACCTTTGTATAGCATAATAATTTTCATATAAAATTGCAATAGGGACCTCAATATTGGAAAAAATACATAAATTCCCTAGAGACATTAATTGTTGGTTGTTGAAAAGGCCCATCTCCATGGGCATGCTCAAGCATCCCCACGGAACCCTAACTTTCTTCATAGAACAATTGGAAATTATTGCCTACGATTTTACAGCTTCTGTATTTCTATCTGAAAAATGGGCTTTGCCAGCATGCTGCTTCTACACAGGCTTTTCCAAGGACATTCAGTTAAGCTGTACATAATGCCAACGATTTCCAGTGAGTCTGGAAATAGCAACACACGAGAATTTCTTTTTTAGTCAATGTAAATCATAAACTTAAACTCTCTCTTGCTCGTCCTCTGCCCACCCTCTTTTGCTTTACGTCCACATGTGTGAGTTGGGAGAAACACATAAAGTGGACTGTTCATTAGGAAAAGAAAACTACAGCCCTTAAATCATGAATTTATGCAATTTTTAACTGTTTTTAACAAGCACAAAATGGTTCACGGGAATTATGCAAGTATAGATCATTTTAATTTGAATCATTGTGGAATCATAAAAGACTCAGTTCTTTCATTTTGTGCCTTCAAGTCAGCTACTTTGATTAAAAAATAATAAAGCATGAGAGCCGTAGGGTCCTCACAGGTTCTCGGCACTATCGTGGCTCCCTGATCTTCCGTGCTAATTCTCCTCATTAATATTAATAAAAGGCTGATAGGCCATTGCAAAGCATGATACGAAAAGCCAGCAATTAATTGCTTGTAGTAGTTTTATGCTTATTTTGCACAATGAAAATAATGCCTGTGGACTGACTATCAGCAAATCAATAATATCAACTGTGTTGAAAATGAACACCTTTGGTTTATTTTTTATACATGTCCCTTAAATCTGAGAAACATAAATATCCAGTGATTTTTTTTTAATTTATAGACTGAAAAATAAAGTATTTTATTTTATCTGGCACTCTTCTACTTGGGGAGATGAAATGCCATGCATATACACATGTATATTTCAGATTGTCCAATCAGTTCAATTAGTACATTCTAGGTTGTTGTGCCCTTATTTAGATGCAGTTGAAAATTAGAAGACTGAACACATGGTGAGCTGGATAAGCCATTTTAGAGACTGTAGATCAATCTTTTCAATTGATTTGATATATTAACCAGTTTTACTGATTTTTAAAATCATTTTATTAATCAATCACCTGATACTTTAAGGTCAAATTCCCTTCTTGTCAGATGAGTTTTAAAAGTTCTATCCAGGTTTAAAATGTCCTAGATTTAGAGGCAATAAGTATCCCTT
Source organism: Theropithecus gelada (assembly GCF_003255815.1). Classification (NCBI taxonomy): domain Eukaryota; kingdom Metazoa; phylum Chordata; class Mammalia; order Primates; family Cercopithecidae; genus Theropithecus; species Theropithecus gelada. Next base: position 32,816,721 of record NC_037686.1, on the reverse strand, counting down.
CTTCTTACCAGAGACTGGAGAAGAATACTTCTGCTTCTGGTTTCTTACTTATGAAAACTGCACAAGGTCTGCTATAACTTTATCATTAACAAATTTGTGTTAAATATATAAGTTTACTTAGACTCTTTCCGTGTTGGGGCCCTATTCCTTTCCTCTGACATTCTACTTTGGTGTCATGACAATGATTCCTGTGCTGTACCTCATAAATCTAATCATAGGTGTTTAATCAATAAATCAAGTTGTCTACATATGTGCATACATATTGTTTAGAAGAAAATACATCAAATAAATGATTTTCATGGAAACATTTTCTAAGAAATGTAGCTTTAAAAATATGCATTTTTAATAAAATAATCAACATAACAAATATGCACAGACAACATAGTTCGTTTAAATATCATGGTACTCAAAATAACTTGACCCAAAATTCTGATACGAAATCAATAGGGTAATAAAATGAAAATTTTAATTCAGCAAAAATAATGTTCTTCACATGGGATCTCTTCATGTCAGTACATGTCAATGAGGGTAACCATTTCTAAGTACAAGAATAGTTACTGAGTAGAAGTCTATATCAGTTGAAAGCCAAACTGTCAAATTAAAAACGATACAATTCCAATATAAGAACTGGCAATACAGGCTTCCTGTCACTTGCTCACGTGTTACTTCAATTCACAACCAAAGAGAGCCACAGAGTGAGGAACACTGTAGGATGCAGAGAAGAGTTATTTGCAAAGACTGAGGACTGAGGCAAATACCAAATTTTCTCAGCATCTAAATGGCGTAGATTTAAAAAATGGCCATCTAAAGATTGTTTGTTTTTTATATTAAAGTTCTACACTTCCAAGAGGTTACCATCAGGTGATTCACGGCATTGCAGATTTAGAGCTTTGACTTACTCATTGTGTCTTAGAGATAAATGGTTATGAATCAAACACTGGATTTAAAGTCCTTTAAAAAAACATAACATTATTAATGCATTAAGCAACTCATCACAATGAAAAATGTTAAAATACAGAAAAGTTGTAGAAAGCACCACCAGCAATGTGACCACTTTTTTCTATTCTTCTTCTATAATAGATAATAAATCACTAATTCTTCACTTATTTATCTATATTTCTGCACTTTCCATAAACATTGAGATATTTTTGATATAATCAATAGAAAAAACTGTGTATATATGTTTATATACACACACTGTGTATGTATATATATACTGTGTGTATATATTTATATTTATACACTGTGCATGTGTATAAATATATGTATATAGATATATATAAACCATAGGAAAAACTGTGTAAGTGTATGAATACATATATACACACACACAGAGTTTATATATATATATACACACACAGTTTTTTCTATTGTTTATTCCCACAAAAGCATACACACACACACCCCCACCCCACACACTTGAAAATCTAAAATCCCATCTCCAAAAGCAGAAGGTCCCTGTGAAGTGCTTCTTAGTGTTATTGAAAGCTGCATTTTACTCTAAGTTTCCTAAAATCTAATTTAATTTCTAAGTGTTTCAGAAACTAATGTAAAAAGGAAAACATTTTATGGTGTATAACTTTCATTTTCTTATAAAGTATAATTTGAAAATTAGTCTCCAGAAATAATTTTTCCTTCCAGAAACTAAACTCAACTAATGGATTAATCTTAGATTGCACTATTTCTCAGATGAATTTTTAGAGGGTGCAAAAAACTTTTTGTATTTGTTAGAGATTCAAACATTTTTAAAGCTGAAAAGTAATTTAGAAGGCCATCTATTTCTACCTGATGTTTTATGAACAGGTGAACTGAGTCTATGAAAAATAGATAGTTTTTTTCTAAGAACATTCATCTGATCAGTAGTAGAAGCTCACCTGGAAGTCCCTGGTCCCCGATCTTCCTTATATCCCCATTTTATCCTCCCTTATTTGGTCTCAGATCTTGACAGTGCATCTCAGTGTCCCCGTCTACTCAGCTTGTTCTTCTCTCTTCCACTTGTCTTAAGTTCTGGCTAATAAGTCACTGCAGGTGCTTTTATGTAACTGCTCCCCTTATTAGATTGTGGCATAACTCTCCTCTCCCTCTAGCTAAGCAATCTCAACTCATCTTCCCACAAAAGCATTTTTTTTTCTTTTGCTTTTAGATTCTAAGACTTGCCTCTTTCTGTCTTCTTTCAGCTGCATTAAAACATACTGGCTTCCCCCTCCTAGACAGCCCACCTGCCCTAGACCCATATTTTTCCGTTTACTATGATCATTACTGTATTTTTACCCAAATGGGTGGAAGCCTTTACTAGTAAACCTATGTATAGATTGTCTATGGAATGGCTTAGTATTGTTCAGGACAAATATTAATACATATCTGAGACATACTAGAACTCAAACTGAATTGTATTAGCTTCTTTTATATCTACGCTTCACTTTGCCATGAGAAGACCAAGTTAATGTTTCAGCATTCAGTAAGTGTAACGATATGTAGCTTACGTTTAAGGATATCCACAGTGGAGAATAATACAGGCAGTAAAAGATCTGTATCCTCAAATAGAAAACTAACTCAACAAGGTAAGATTTAGATATATGCCACACAAAAGTTGGCAACTAAATATTATGCAGGAAGAGAGGAGGGGTCTGTTACTTTTGCTGAAGGTAAAGAGAATATTTACAGGTTGGATAATTTTTTCACAGTACTATTTTCAGTGATTAAAATGACAGTTACGTAAGATTGAGTTGAAGTGCCATTTCTTCCTGTCTTCCAATGGAAGCAACTTTTTATGCCTCTCTTTCCCATGAAACGTTGAGATAATTGTGATGATATTAGCAGGCTTTTTGTTTATCGTCTAATATTCTCTTTGGATTTTTCCGTTCTATTGTTATCTGATGATGTTTGTAAGTACTTAATGCATACAACACGGCTCCGATATGGACTGAATGTTCTCCCAGTGGATAACATGTAAGGGACAGCCCAAACCAGGGGTGTCACATCTCTGTGGGCCAAATAATATCACATTTTCACTCTTTTTAAAAATGTCACTAAATGAAGCTTTCAAGATCCTGAAACAATAATGACTGATCAGAACGTGGTCATCATCTTTTATTCTTTCTCAAATGTGGCGCCAAATAACACCTCGTTAATACCTATATTGCTCTAGCTTTTGTCGTAACAGTAGTATGTTTTAATTGTCTTAACAAACTTGGCCCCAAGGTTAACACATAACCAAGGAGTTATCTTGATGTAATAGTGTCTGCAGGAACCAATAGAGGAACCAGCCAGAGTTGGGGCAGGAGATGGAGATTGGAAAAGGGTTCTTGGCTTTTCATTATTTCCAATGGAAATGTCTAATGAAGCAGTCTTTGTTGGTCTGTTTAACCTATTTTTCAGATCTTAAAGATGATTTTTATTCCTAATGTATTTATAAAATATGATAGACAAAATAATTTAAGCCAGGGAATTTGCAACAGATGGTTTGCAAATATGTGTTCCATTTGTTTCTCACAGATAAGCCCTTCTAAACATGTCTTTCATGAGCCTCACTGAGGCAAAGTCAGGGTCAGTGTCAGTCAACTTCACCTTCCTCACAAAATAGGGAGATCATGGAAGAAAGTGGTTATGGCTTTAGATAACTTAGAAATTTTCTGAAAGTTTTTCCTTGCACACACGCACCCACAGGCGCGCATGTGTGTGCATGCACGCACGCACACACACACGCACACACGGTACTTCCAGAGAAAGTTTTACTTTTCAAATGCACAGAGATAACAATTCTCCTATGCAGGTATATCCAATTTAACTCTTGCTTTTGCTGGACTCTTTTATTAAACGCAATGGGTTGTTTAGGAGAAGACATTTTATAGTTTTGGTTTCCTATAGCTTTCTTTGACAGGTCATCTCAACAATGTCAAGAATGCATAAATGAGGGAAATCAAAGGGTAGAGAGAACACAGAGATGAGGGGAAAAACTTCAACACTGTTACAATCTGCCCATTTCCACCTTAAGCTAGCCTTACCTACTCAATAAAGTGTTCTGTATATAAAGCAAAAAGAAAGTTTCATTCAATTATGAATAGAATGAATCAATATTTGTGCATGTTGTTGGTGGTGATGGTAATAGTGATGATATGAAATGTTCAAAAAACGGAGGGGTCATAAATCCCAAATAGGCACAAGTGCCTATCTTGTAAGAAAATGCTGTATCTTAAGGTTAATGCCTCAACCTTGTTCCCTTCAGTGACTTTTGCTTTGAAAGGTCTTTGAAAATTTTGCTTACAGTGAGTTTTCAGCCTTAGAGTTTTACAGCACAGATAGCCTTCCCAAGATATCAACATCTTCGGGCTGACCTTGACATCATTCAGGTGGCAACATTATACCCTTGACATCCATACAAGAACAGCTATACGTGACTACACAGTAAACTCACATTCAAGTTTGGCAGTGTCACTTCTTAAAACGTTACAGTAAAAAATATTATGGATTTCACGTGTCTATCATGTGTGGCTGGATTCCATAGTACTTTTCCACTTCAAGTCTGGCCTTGTTTACGAGAGAAGAGCAATTTGAAAGGGGAAAACACCAAAATTTCCAAATGTTAAAACTTCATATGAATTTGGTCACAAGGCATAGGATTTGTCTCTAATCATTTTTTTTTTTATTAATAGAAGTGGTAAAAAATATTCTTTATTCAGTTACCTTATTTGTAAAATATCGCAATACTGATAAAGTGTTATTTTCAGCTTGCTGTGAATGGAAGAAAATACCACGACAAAATCAATCAAAATGAAGATAAAGTCACTAATTGTGACTCAGACTGATCTCTAACCTCTAATACTAGAAACTCAATTCTTTTGTGAATAGTTCTTAAGCCAAGAAGAGTAAACTGTTGATTCATGACAGCACTTTGTCTATAAAACATAACATAATGTGTACTTGGGTACTTGGGAATAGCTATTTTTTTTAAAGGTTGCCATCACCCAATTTCCCACCACAATAACAAGAAAATCTAGTTTCTAGACATTGTGCAATAGCACACTGTTGCTATAATTACAACCCATGACACTCTTGGCGAGTCTACTGGGTATCCCATCTGTTTGTCAACAGCATCCTTGAAGTAGAATATTGCAGTAAAGCACATAAAGCTTCCATGATCCCATTGTTACTGTAGGTCCACAAGAAATGTTCTTTGAACTCAGCTCTTAATTAAAACGTAGTAGGGATGGAATTGAGTGCAAATGACCAAAGTCAGCTACCTGGCTCTTATTTCTTGGGAGAGCTGCCTGATATCTAGCACCAAGAATAGCAACTGCTTTGTAGAAATCCCCATTAGTATTAGCATATTCACATGGAAGCAAGACGGCCTTCTATCAATATATGCATAAAAAGCATCCTCTCAGTGGAAAAACTGCAATAATATTTAAGAAAGAAAGCAATTCATGTTTTGTATGTCAATGCAAGGTAGCATTTAATAAATGGCATAGGAATGGAGAAATTATCTACCATGGACTTCAAAGTAAGTAAGATTAATTCCACCTGGGAAGACTCAAAGAGGCATCATGAAAAAGGTAAAATTTGATGTATGTTTTAGAGAACAGAGATGCCAAATACGTGTCTGTGAAACTTGCATATGTTTGTATGGCAAATGTAGGAAATGTGCTCTGAGCAGTTTTTCTTACGTCAATCAAGAATGGGAATAGGATTGCTGCTAACTTTTGTGGACTTATACATAGTCCAAGTAAGCTTATCTGTGGGGATTCATTTCATGAGAAGCATAAGAGGCTTGACGGTGTGTTTGGGAATGATGGTGCGAAACCTATTATTTGGGAGCAATCTCATAAAAATTAAACTCATTAGCGCTTTAGAAAGATTAATGGATACCTTGGCTAAAAAGAGAAGACAGGGCATTAACTCAGTATTCTGTATATGAGATCATAGTGATTTGAACCAAAGCGTTGGTGACAGATATTGAAAAAAGAAAGAGAAGCAAAAGAAATTTCAGATTAAAAATTGTAAGCAAACTGCAGAGGATATAAGTAGAGATTAGATTTATGAACGAGGAAACCATAAGAAAGTAAGAAGTCTGTGTGGATAAATGTTATTTTTGATGAACACTTGAATTGTGGTTTAGATAAGAATTTAGAAAATGATATTAATCCGTCTTGGGAAGTTGAAGTTTTAAGTAAAGTAAAGCATACTTTTTTTTTTTTTTTGTCTTTTACACCCTTACTGATGAAAATGGTCTCTACACTGACAAGAAAAACATTATTTGAGGTTTTTTAATGTGTTGGCATATACCCTCAATTTAGTATTTCATTGCATTATAGCCTACGGAAGCATCTTCTGAATAGCAAAAATCTCTGTACAACAGTAAGAGCTGCAAAGTTTACAAAAATGCTCATTAAAGTAATTAGGAAATTAGAAAGAGAAACAGGCCATGTTCATGAAAAAAAGTGAATGATAAAAAAATTTTGAATTTGCAATTCCTTGCATTATTTAGATTTAAATGTACTCTATTATACTGGATATGTATTTTAATTCAATTATTGCATTTTTTATTTCTTCACAATTCTCTATCTTATTCATATATGCTTACAACTAATCCAGTCTTTTAAAATTTATCTTTTTTTTTTTTTTTCTGCGCTCAAAGGAAGCAACCATAAAATAGGGCAAAAATTCTTAACTTGAAATCAGTAGACTGAGGTGGGCAGATCACCTAAGGTCAGGAGTTCGAGACCAGCCCGGCCAACATGGTGAAACCCCCATCTCTACTAAAAATACAAAAATTACCAGGGCATGGTGGTACATACCTGCAACTCCAGCTACTAGGGAGGCTGAGGCAGAATTGCATGAACGTGGGACGTGGACATCGCAGTAAGCTGAGATTGAACCACTGCACTACAGCCTGGGCAAAGAGCGAGATCCTGTCTCAAAAAAAAAAAAAAAAAGAAAGAAAGAAAGAAAGAAAGAAAGAAAAACAAAAGGAAAGAAAGAGATGTATCAGTAGACAAATGATGCCTAGGGTACCTAGGAGGGAGCATGCAAAATGTTGTCCAGGAGTCAGTTTCCTGGGCAGATCTTTCTGCAGATTATAAAAATAGTCGTCAGTTTTTTGCACGAGTACATGTTTGTCCATGTACCACTCACAACACGAAAATGAGTTTTAACTTTCTTATGAAGTGGGGAGCAGAATTTTGTCTCTGCAAATGGTTAAGTAGTAATCGCAATAAATTCTAACAGCTAACTCCTAAAGGCCCCCTTTGACATTTCCCACTCTAAACACAGGTCCAGTTCAGTACACAAAATTGGTGACTGTCCTCTTGTTATAATATTATTTCTTCAAAATTCTTCTCCTACTAGGTTGGCTCATTATATGAAGTATCATTTGATGCCGTGGTGAAGAGAGTTACGTTAGGATAAATTTCCTCCTTTAATTAACGCTTTACCTGCACTCCTGCCCTCTTTCCTCCTCAGCATACTGGTTGCATCATATGCTCCCATTCTTTCATAACAAATTTTTATCCTAAGCATTTACATTTCCTCAAGTCTCACATTTGAAAAACACTGCAAAACAGAATTCCTCCCTTGACTCACACATTTCCCCATAAAGCTTTACTTTTTATCTCCCCTTTAAAGTCAGAATTTTCCAGGTGTCAGAAAATGTCACCTCTACTTTCTCATCTTCCATTGCATAATCACCTATCCCATTGAAATTCCATTCTGTTCCCACTCTACCAATAAATCTACCCTTTTGAAGAATGCCAGGTACCTCCTTGTTGCTGAATCAAATGGGTATTGATCTCAGTTCTAGCATTACTTGATTTCTAGGTTACATTTGGCATTGTTGGCATGTCTCCTCCTTCTTCCAATACTTTCTTCCTGTAGCTCGTGTAACATTTCTGATTTATTTTCTTTTACTACATGTGACTGGTCCATCCCAATCTCATTTGCAGGCTCCTCTTCCTCTGGGCATTCATAAAACTCTTACGTTCTTCAAGGTTAAATCCTAGACCCACCTTTCTTCTCCCTCTTTACATTTTCCTTTGTCACATTCAGCAATCCATAAAGGCAGGGAAAACAATAGGAGCAGTTGGAAGATAGCAAGACAGCAGTGCAGGTGAAGAGATTTGGAGACTTAGAGGGAGTTATGCTATTTGCTGTATCTCTGTTCTATTTATTGAGATAGAAAATATGATAGGAGGACTGGGTACAGTGGTTCATGCCTGTAATTCCAGCACTTTGGGAGGCCGAGGAGGGTGGATCACTTGAGCTCACGAGTTTAAGACTAGTCTGGGGAACATAGCGAGACACAGTTTCCAAAAAGAATAAATTTCTGTATTTTTAAAAATTAGCCAGGTGTAGCCCTGGGGTTTATGGTTGCTACTTCAGAGTCAGTCATCCCGAAGCTCTATATCACATGAGTGGTATAAAGAACACAGTGGGCACTCACTCAATTTTGCTTAAAGAATGAATAGATGAAATTGTGTTGTTTTTATCATTGCTGCTGTTGTGGCATATATAATACTTAATATGACCTTGATTACTCTGAATTCTCATCCTGACTCCTTGAAATAATGAAAGCTGCAGAAAGTTCACTGTTCAGAGAACGAGTAACGTTGTTCTTATCCTCCTGCCCACTCCCCAAAAAGTCATCCTTGATTCTTCTGGGTATTTTGTTATCACAAAGAAATGCATTTAATCAAATACTTTCTGCACATGGGACACAGATAGTCAATATGTGGTAAACAAGTTTGTTTCAATATAAAGCGGGGACACTGTGTTTCTGAGAAATGCATTGATCTCAAATGGCAGAGTTAGTCTTCTTTTGTGAGAAGAATCTTTCAAATAAAGCTAGTTAAACGTTTGAAGGTGTCAACACTTTGATGTTTCAAAGCCTCAATTATTCAGGTACCACAGAGCTGAGCATTGTATGTCTGCCAATGTCACATTTAGAAAGCTCAGATGGCTAAGATGCCATGTTCTGTTCAAGTCTTCTGATATTTGAAATTAAGAGAAGAGCCCTTTCATTTCAGCAACTCCTAAGGCTTTCCCATTCTTCATGCTGTCGCTCTGAAACTCAGCATTCATTAAATGCTTGCTTGTAATTTGAATACATTGTTAATAGAGTGGACAGCTTCCGAGGTTGGAAGTTCAACATATACTCTAGGGCAGAGGAAAACTTTTGATAGCTCTGATTGAGATTGGTTGTTGAATCAAGGGCCTGATTTGGAGCCAGAGTTGTATTAGACAAGTTATCCAAGAGGAGTACATAGAATGTTTTTATCCTTTGCAGCATCTGCCCAAGCTACAACCATGCTTCAGCATATGGCATTCAAAAAATATGCTGCCCTCCTCCCAGATGGGCTTGATAATCTTTCTCAAGAAATTAGTGCAAATACTGTGATATTCTAACAACATTACAAAGCATTGCTTTATACCATTCATGTGATGTAAAGCTTCAGGGCCACTGGCTCTGAAGTAACAACTATAAACCCCAGGGCTGCACCACCTTTCGTATGCCAAATACTTTTATATAAATCCCTAGTGTAATTTGTTTCAAAGGTAGACTTCCCTAGCCTCAAAGCATCTGTCATTTGCATTGGTCTGAAGTTGCCTGAAAATGACATTGGATTGAATAGACCTTGTGGTAAAAATTAATTTTAAGTATTTTGGGGAAATAATACAAGAAGCATATTAGATGTGTGTTCAGTCATACTGACGAATGAAGTTGCGATCTCCAACTTTTACATTCAGTTGCCTGAAAACTCCAGGTTTTAATAGGTACTGAATAGGAAATTGCTTGATCAGGAAATTTAAAAAGTATCTACACTAAACATTACTGTAAGATGATTTCTCCCAGACACAATTTTCAAAAATGCCTAAAAGTAAACATTCAAATTATCTATCTCTACTACCATTATTTTTTGATGCCATACTTATGTCTTTTCCAGTCCGAGATGCATTTTCCTACCTTTGAGGCTCTGCTCACCATAATGCTCAGATCCACATCAGCTTCTCTGCTGTAATAGACCTCACCTACTCTTTGGGAATCTGCTAGAATGAGTCTTCTACAAAGGATTTTCTTACTATCCAAACCAGAATAATCTCTCCTGCCTCACATTTATATTACTTACCATCCGCTGCATTTATTTGGCATTAAGGCATCCATTGCCTTGTGACATCTGTTCTATTTTTGGCTGATAATGCTGTTGACCTTTTTATGTACCTATCTTGTCTCTCTAACTGGATGGAATGCTCCTTGAGGACAGGGTCATGAATTGAATCATAGATTCTTACACCTTGAAGAAACTTTAAAGATCAAACAGTTCAACACCTCATTTTATAAATGAGAAAAAAAGAGTCTGCTAGAAGTTAAATAACTGATTTAAGGTCAAACGATCATTTAGTTAGAGGGCTGGAAATAGAGTTCCTGGCTTAAAATATCTTGCTGTCCACAGTGTGCTCCACTATAACTCACAACGTATTAGAGTTGAAATGGGCATTCGTAATCCAACCTCCTCAATTTATAGAGTGGGAAACTGAAACCCAGAGAGGCTGTGAAATATTTGCCTATGCCATATATTGAGTTAATTCTAGCAGTCCTGGGGCTACAATTCAGATTTTCTGTTAGCACAATGCTTTGCCAACTGACCTAAACTCCCTTCATCTTCTGTATTTCTCAAAGTTCTGTATACAGAGTAAATACCTATTAAACATCTACTAAAATTTATACATAAATGATGTAATTGTCTTTTATACACAACTTGAATCTCCTAAGACAAAATAGAGTGAAAAACAGAGAAAGACTAGCTGTATGTAAAAATGGGTAAATTCAGGGATACCAGTGTTTGCTGAAAAAAATATGCTGCCTTTCCTGTAGCTTTTTCTGGAGTCAGAGCCTCACTTTTGTTTATGCCAGCAGGTCTATTTTTTCACAGAACCCTCAATCTGTTTAGGATTCAGGTGGGGTTATCTGTTCCTTTTCAACTTATCTTCACCCAGTGTTTTTTGCTTAAGTATGAAGAATTCTTACTTTCCGAATTTCATATGCAGAAAAAGCCTACACCAGGAGTACATAATCCTTTGCCAGGTGAAGTGCATAAGAGGGTGCCAATTGTCATCACCATGACAATGCACTTAGCTGCCAGAAACACCTAAAGTTTTCAGGGTTTTTTTATATTAACATCATAAAATGAAAACTCCATCTTTTCAACTCCCAAAAATCCATCATTCTTTCCACTTAAACTTGATTTATAAATTGTGTTTTGTTAATCCCTTATGTTTAATAAAACTGAATACTGGATTCAGAAATTTATTGTGATCCTGAGAAGGAACTGCATCTTATAAAAAGAAGCAGCTCTGTCACTGATTAACTGGGCAATTTTAACCAAGTCATAAATATCTCTGGGCTTATTCCTTCATATGGCTAAAACAAACAAAAACAGACAAACGCAAATGCAAATGTTTGACGAAAGGATCTCTGTTCCTTCTCTCTTGATAGGTGGATCAAAATGGTAGACTGAAGATTTAAATCTACCTTCCCACTTGGCAAAAACATTGAAAATGGTAGAAAACTTATTTTATACATTTCAATCCAAGGAGTTCTAGTAATAATGAAAGTTATATTCGGAATGCCAGAGGATGTTAGGAGATCTTGGAAGATAGCAGCTAACATTTGTGGAGGACTTACAGTTGCTTTATCTAATTAATCTAGCACAGCAATTGCATGAGGCAGTAGCTGTTATCCTCATTTACAGGTGAAAAATTGGAAGCCCTGGGTTTGAAATAATATGTCCCCGAGTGTACAGTGAGTTAGTCACAAGCTGTGCTTTGCAGTCAGATTCAGGTATCAGAGCCTGTACTCTCAACCCTTGTTTCCAATTGTCTCTCAGGGACAATCTTTGGACAGCCCATGTGTTCAGGCTGCTGTAGAAAGGAGATCAGAATGACCTAAAGCTTCCCTCTTCACAAAAGAAAACAACTTCAACGTAAGAAAGTGTCCAGACTCACTATAAAGAACTAGAAGGCAAGTAGGAGGGTGGACTGCTGTGGATACAAAGTGTTTGGTTAAAACCGACGTAATCATTAACAATTCTACTTGAAACCTCAGGATGCTAGATCTAAGCCTGATGTTTATTTTCAGTGAGGATATTCATTCTCTTTATTCCGTTCTCAGTTGATATTCTGTTTTCTGTGCATTACATCCTGTGACCATTTTCACCCATCTCTTAGTGTCCTCTACCTTCCTTTGAATAATTTACTGAAGAATAGTTGAGAATTCCAGTGTATACCCATCACTACCCTAGCTTCTAGCTACAAGCAATGCAAAATAAATATGAGACAAATACAGAATTCACAAATGTTATGATTTTATCTGGAGAAAGCAAGCCTTTGCTAGAGGACAATTGCACTGTGGCATGAAAACTTGAGTGGGACCTTATGTTTTGGTTGTTGTTGGTGGTGGTGTTTTTGAGATGTCACTCAGGCTGGAGTGCAGTGGCACAATCTTGGCTCACTGCAGCCTCCACCTCCCAAGCTCAAGTGATTCTCCTGCCTCAGCTTTTCAAACTAGCTGGGAGTTAAGATACATGCCACCATGTCCAGTTAATTTTTTGTACTTTTTAGTAGAGATGGGGTTTTGCCACGTTCTCCAGGCTGGTCTCAAACTCCTGATCTCAGGTGATCCACCCTCCTCAGCCTCCCAAGGTGCTGGGATTACAGGCGTGAGCCACGGCACCTGGCCTGTTATGCTGTAAATTCCATGATTGGAATATTGATCCAAATGACATATAGTCATGTCTCTGATATTGAGAATCACCTAACTGGCTGAGGCTTAGTTACTTTATTTGTGAAATGGGGAAACTGGACTAGTTTATCTCTAAAATTTATCCCTTCAAGTTTTTGTTACATCTTGAAGGTACCATATTTATTGTCTCTATTTAGTTGCATTACATATAAAGTTTATAGTAGATAATGTTCAAAGTTTTTGGTAAAGTATTTGGGGTTCCTCAAATAAATTGCAATTTGCAGAGGCTGAGCTCTTCAGGAAATGGTCTGCCATTTTGTAGCTAAAATTAATTTTTTCTAATGACTTACTTAGGAGAAGAGCTTGACTCTTTCAAGTGCTCTTTGCCCAGTGAGGGGAACCTATAATTTTCAGAATAGCTTAGTAGACGTTGAGAGCTTGTTTTCCTTAAAGTAAATGACAGAGTTGATGGCTGCATCCTCTAAGGTCTATGCTGCTTATTGATTACCTCATCTTTAAATGCCCAGTCTATTCACGTTTTTATCCATTTCATTTTGGCTTCAAATGTCTTAGTCCTTTGTTCCTTTATCTTGATTTGTTCTCCCTTTCTCTCCCACATCATATTTAGTCTTTGAGCATTCTTAAGTCTTAGCTATTGTTTTGGCACTACTCAAAAGAAGTTGAGTGGAAATTTGCTCTTTTCTATTGTAATTATCCTTGCTCAAAATCTTTGATGCCAGATCCTCATATATTTCATTTGTTTATATGTATTATTATGTATAATGAATAATTTTGGATTCGTAGCTTTCACATTATAGGTTTTCATTTTGCAGTTCACCTGTATCAAGTGCTTACCTTCTAGTACTTTGGATTTAGACACAGGAGTATGACACATGTTCGCTATAGCTATACATGTACTTCAAGGTTTGAAGCCTTGCTAAAGATAATTTTGTTAAATTGAGTTTATTCTTTTTTTATTGTTAATGGGAGCCATCAGAATAAAAGGGTTTATTTGGAATGACAAGAAGGAGTATTTGACAAAATTTCCAGCTTAAGACTATAAAATAAATCCCAGGAATCATAATTATTAAGTATTAATATATTTCTTCAAAACTGATTAGCTCTACCAGGCAGTGAATTCCACACAACCACTAAGAGATTCCTTAATACTCTGTGGCTAGTAATACAAAACCATGCCTTGCCATTTCCAAAAATAATTCAACACTAAGGTTCAATTGCTAATCAGAAAAATGTGAGGATTAAGATAAATTATAAATGCATTTTTTCAAATCTCTTGCATTTCTATTTATTGAATCCATGCTTCTGTGTACTAACAGGCTTAATTTGTCTAAACTAGAGTCCATCTACAAATTTACCCTAAAAGAACTATTTAAATAGAGAATAGAGATACTTGTGATTTATTATATCCTCTCTCTCTCTCAAAAAAAAAAAGCTTAGTTAATTAAAAAAGCTCCGGGTCACTATAAGTTTTAATTAAGTTTTAACCATAATTTTAGATTGTTAAAAAGGCCAGGGGAAGGTAGAAAATAAATATAGCCAGCAAGCTAGAGCCACTTTAATACTCCTGGTTTATTAAAATCTATTCAAGTCTTTGATGGTCTATGAAATCATAGAGTTCTATCAGTTATGATCTCAAAAGATTTCTGAAACATTTTTCAAGCAAGAAGTAAGCAAATTATGGGTTTGTCTTTTAAAATGTGTTTTATTATGTCATTACTTCAAATAATGTCAGTAACTCAGTACCAGTTTGAATGGTTATGGAACATTTGTAATTCAAGGGGGTGTGATTATCACTGTATATTCTGGTATAAAAAAAGACTTTAGCCAGATTACTTTTTATCGGCTCATGAATTTAGATGCAGTTCTTTTAGTTCCATAATGCAGCTGTCTAGGGGTAGATATATGCAACTCTCCAGATTGGCTGCCATTGAAAACTTGTAGTCTGAAATTTGATAGTTCAGGGTGGGGAGGCATTGCAGGCTCTCATGGGGAAAACATTTTGAAACAAATAGCTACAACAATGACAAAAAAAAAATGAGATTTGAGTTAGCTGTTTCCCAGGTGATATTTTTGTTCTCCATCTATACATATAATACAGCGGAAAAAAGCAGCCGTCTTTGCGTTTATTTCTACTGCCAGTCTGTATATGATAAATGTCAATTTCTCCAAACATCCAACAGAATAAGGCCTCCTTGACACTAAGAATCATTCACTTAACTGACAAATTCATGCTGTCCATTTAATGTGGCTTTATTAGCATTAGCAGTCAGCAATTCTGAGTCCATCGGCTGATAAAGAATGACGCATTCTCCTTTCATTAACGCTCATTTAAGAAAATAATTCCTGGCCGGGCGCGGTGGCTCAAGCCTGTAATCCCAGCACTTTGGGAGGCCGAGGCGGGCGGATCACGAGGTCAGGAGATCGAGACCATCCTGGCTAACATGGTGAAACCCCGTCTCTACTAAAAATACAAAAAACTAGCCGGGCGTGGTGGCGGGCGCCTGTAGTCCCAGCTACTCGGAGGCTGAGGCAGGAGAATGGCCTGAACCTGGGAGGCGGAGCTTGCAGTGAGCCGAGATCGCGCCACTGCACTCCAGCCTGGG